>NW_022170596.1:46662774-46926797 GCF_008802855.1 Photinus pyralis | reverse complement strand
GTTTTTGAATAATTAGTTTAAATCGGTTAAAATAGGTACAATTGCGCCATCTCTTTGTTAATCAATACACTTTCTTTTATATTATAGTTTAGCAAGTTTAGTTGAGATGTCGCCACGTACTAACTCCTAAATAAAATATAGTCACTAGATATAGAAAGTACCGCAATCATCCGCCATTTTTGGGCAAATTTGCTGCCAACTTAAAAAAATTGAGAAATAAAATCTGAATAGCTGTCATTTTTTATAACCTAACTTCATAGTACTGTCATGTTTTATATAAATATATATACATTGAACTATATACTCTGTAACTGGAACGGCATCGAGCGCCAAAATCGCGTGCCGCAATTATTTTAGGCAACCAGCATAACGTAGGTATTCTCATCCTTGTCTGGCACGTTGTTTTGTATTGCATATGCAGGAGCGATCACACGTATTTGGTTAAAAATACAGATAAGTAAATAAACTGGGAGGTTGGGGCCTTAGAAAGATAAAGATAAATGCTTGTCGATGCTTTTACAAGTGCCAATATCTATTTGTTAATGGAATATCTTAAAATACTTAATAATGTGGTAAACTGCGCCATTTCTCACTCACACACTCACATACTTGATTCTTGAAGTTACAAGTATAATGTCAACTAATGTCATTCATGGTGGCTCGACGCATTCCATTTGCTTATTAACGTAAAATAAAGTTATAAACATTGGTTGTGTTCGTTTGTAACGTACCCTTTACGGCGTCGAGGTAAACGTAAATTTAAAAAAAGCACTTTTTTTAGAATAAAATGAGTTTAGGAATCAATTTACTCGTAGTGGTCACCGCATTGCCATTAGATGGAAACGAATTGATATGAATGTCTTATGCTGGTCTTATGGAACCTTTGTTTCTCGTACGAGACTGGAATTTTTCCAACAGCCCGATGGATCCTTTGTTTTCGGAACTATACCTTCACACCGCCAACGTAACTACCAAATACACCAGTTGTACGTGGTGGTGGTGCCATCGGCAGTATCATATGTGGATGGATATGGATGTAGAAAATGCAAACCGTGATATTTTCTACTCTTAACTTTTGTGATATACCTGTGCGATATGTGTATGCTTTTATATTTTATCTTTACACTTTGACGCTTCCTAATGTACAGTTCATTGTAGGCCGAAGGAATCGGCAATAAATAAAAAAATCAATCCTTAAAGGTATTTTTCGCCCCATTAGTGAGCAGTATCAATAATAACGTTGAGTGGAAAATTAAATAATAAGGAACTTCATATTCAAATTAGTAAGTCAAAACGGCTTTATAGGTTTTGGCGGCGTTAACGCTTTTCTTCATATGATGCTCTCTAGCGAGTGGAATGCCCTATTGAATTAGTATTAAAGAGTGGGAAAGAAGAATTATCATTCATAAGGACAGTATAAATGAGTGTGAGGTACATTAGTAAAGAAATCTGAGCGGTGCAAATGCCGTCATACGCAAAAATATTAAATGCGCGCGTCGAGGTTAAAAAATGTTATCAAAACGTACCCATGAAATTGAATATTTGAATTTTTATTATAAAAATGATTGCACGTATATGCAACATAATTCATGACCATTTTTGCAAATCTCTTAATAACTTATTTTAGACAAAAATAAGCAAAATGTAAGACGTAGTATAAACCATCCCATAAGCCCACATGAGTGGAACAAGGTAAGGGATACCTACCTCTACCCATCTCTCTCTCACAAAAATTCGCCACGGCCCCTGGCAATGGCTGATTACGGGCGATGCCGTTCCAGTTACAGAGTATATAGTTCAATGTATATATACCATATCTCCAAACAACTTCCGCCATTTTTGGGCAAAAATCATGCGTTCTCTCTCTAACACACGAGCCCAATGGATTGCGGTCCTTTCTACATTTAGTGACTTTAATAAAATATGTACAAGTGCGCCATTGCGGCCTTCCGCCGCACTGTGAGACTGTGTCTTGCAAGAATTCTTATCCCCGCCCTATTTTTAATATTATGGCACTAATGTGGCCCACATACCCACCCACCACTTTACCTTTATCATGACATCTTCAGTGTTGCTTGTCGACTCCCATTCAGTATCGAATTTTAACGAGCAATTTTTCAGCGTCCGCTCAAAATATATCTTCCACAAGCTAATTAGAGAAGAAATTGAGTTCTTCTCGTGAAAGAATCTAATACGCGAACTGTCCAATTTGGCAAGTACATTCCCCAAGGTGTACGCCAACCTTACAATAATTTCCTCGTTCCCCGGATATTTTTCGAATAACTTGACAAATATTTTCGATATTTCGGCAAACTCTCCAATTTTATCGCAGCAATTGTCGTTCATCGAAATTGTGCTGTAAATTGCGAGATGTAGTTAGTCATCGCTACGCGCGCTTAAATATACAACCTTAACGTTCTCGAAATGTTGCTGACGATATCCAAGTTGGATGAGAACAACTCCAAAGTGGTGCAGAGCTGGAATACGGTATCGGTCGATATAAACTCGTCATAGACACTCTCATCGGCGGCCAAGTTCCTTAGGCCACCCGTCAATTGAAACAGCGCATGCTCGGTGTGTTCGGGAATGTGCACCTTTTCCTGTCTCTATAACGGAGAATTAGCCTCACAATTTTCTCGCGTTGTCTTATACTCACGGCGTTATTAATAATCTTGATATGGAGGACCATCAGCTGCAGTATGCCCAGATCCAAAATCTTTTTGAGTAGCTTTGAATTCATCGTTAAAAACTTGACAGATCCGTAACCGTACACGCACGCCTCTCCGTCGTCGAGAGGGCTAGAGCGTCCCAACGCGTCGACAAACAAATCTAAAACAAATATTACAAACGAAACAGCTCTTTGTTGATTTACCCAGAATATTTCCTTCTAGAAACAGGGAGTCGTTTTTGTCATTCTTGGAGACTTTAAATATCAACTTGCAGACGCCACTTAGATTATTGCCGGTGACCTTCAACTAAAACAAAAGACAATAGCTGCCATATTCGATGTTATTGCAGGACTTACTGCCAAAATAATCCTCGCAATATTTAACAGGAGCTGCTCGTTCGGCGACTCGACAAACCTGTACAGACACTTCAAAATACAAATCTTTGTCTTCGAATCGACGGAAGTCGAAAGAAACTTCTTTTGCTCCATGCAATCGTATAAATCGCGCAACGATTGCACTATTACCTCGTCCTTCACGTTCTTATGGTGTTTAGATAACGTTTCGATTATGTTCTCCATCGTTCTCTCTTTGTAAACATCTAGAGACGACTTTTCATTTTCTGTTCGCGTTACATTATTTAAATAACCTGTTTTTACAAAGAGTGTTTCAGAATTTTCTACAATTTGTTTATTCTCAAACAGTTTATTTAAATTTTCGACGCCCAGCAAAAGGCACTGGGACAGGTTATTCTGTTGTTGCGACGGTCGACCGAAAGGGGAGTTCTCGTTGAAATCGGTCCGCTCCTGTGGGGAGCTGAACGCGTTTCGGTTAACCACGGGCGGCTCGACGGATTCTTCATACTCCTCGGGTACTGTTCGGGAGAAGAACGTTAGAAATGAACTGTGAGAGGTGGGGGGGGGGGGGCGTAAGTGGAATTATACTCACGATTGTCCAACGAAAATGTATTTTTGTGTATTCCCTTTTTTTGTACCACTTTTAGCGCATCGAGAGCTGGTAGTTTGATTTTGTGGCATCCTACATCGAAAATTTTGCCGTCCCCTATTTTCGATAGCGAGTTTGATCTCTGTGTTTTAAATGCGTTTTGTTTCTTCGTAATTTGGGCATCTTTATCAATGGTGCAGATTGTATTGTTTTCACTGTCTGCATTGTCAGCTATTGTGTTTGTGTTAAAGTCGGTCTCCTGTAGATATCTCAAACTAAAAATGAACATAAGTCAACTTTCTTTTTAATTTGATAATATGGGCAATATAGTGCAGTGAGATGGGGATTCTTATTTGCAAGTTTGAAGGAAGTATTTAATAGTACATTATATGCCAAGGCAGAGAAGTCCAGTATTATTGCCTGAGCACCAAGATTACATCCCGATGCGCTTGCGCCGAGGAGTGTAAGGTGTGCAGGACTTCTCTACCGTGGTGTATATACAGTGCGTCCCAGATCGCGTGGGATTGCATGGGTAACTTTCTTATTATTAAAGATAGAGAACTGGTTAAATGGACAATGTTTTGCAGTTTTAGATGCTTATTTAAAATTTACTTGTGGAAATTCAAAATGTCGAATAGGTTCGACGTAAATTCAAAAAAACTAAAATTGGTAATTTCCTTGAAATTCTCATATCATCGAAAGAGATATTAAAAAAAGTTTTATATAAAAGTGACTATCTTTGATGCGTTTAATTTAGAATTGATGTTAAAAATAATTCAAGATGGCTACTTTCGAGGAACATTTACCTAAAGTTTCCTAAAGTTAAATAGGTGCCATATTGGAGTTTTAGATTACTTGATAGATTTTTTAATTCTCTTTTCAACGAGCTATCATAGCATAGGATTGAAAATAAGATACCAGTTATATCAACGGCTTTTATATTTCAATCAAGTAGGCTGTGATGAATTAAAAAAAAACAAAACAAAATCTATTCGAAGCAAAATGAAAATAATTACATCAAATGTTGAAAATATCAGGGCCACACTCATGGGCCTAGACAAATTTTGACAGTTATGACACCACTTATACACGGTGTCCATTTTTCGAGTGCCACTATGGGGATCTCACTTATCTTAAGAGGTAGAAAGTTGGTTAAATGGGGGCAAAGTTGCCAATTTTCGTGCCGAATAAGAATCTGATTTTCGTTTTTAATTTTTTTATGATAAACTAATCGTAGTAGACATTTCTAATTAACACATTATTCGGACACTTTTTAATGGAGATTTCAAATATGGCATCCTGTTTTTAATAACTTTCAAGATGACGGAGAAACACGTGGAAACTTTAGTTTTTCTTATGGGCGCCATTTTGAATTTTCACATTTTGAGATTACGTCTTTTTTTCTCTTTACAACAATATATCACACATAGTGGTTCAGTAACACATTTTTCCTAAAAATACAATTTTCAATTTTTTGAGAAGAGTGCTACTAGTTCAAAAGTTAGAGCCCTTTGAATTTTTTTTCGAAATTGGTTTCTAGTCTATAACTTTTGATTGAGAAGTCTGATCGAAAAAGTACGAAATGTTTTGGATTCTACGCACCAAAATTAATAAGAAAAAGTGTTTTCCCGAGAAATTTTGGTGCAGTCGATTTTTGGTAAAAAAGGAAGGTTATACATTGCCTTTTTTTGAGCGCCGAAAAAGAAATTGTCTCAGATCGACCCGGAAAAAAAATTTTCTTATAGAATGTGGCCTGTAGAATCCATAATTTCAAACAGTTCCAAGATTGGGCCACTAGTTCAAAAGTTACAGCCCTTTGAATTTTCTTTCGAAATTGGTTTCTAGTCTATAACTTTTGATTGAGAAGTCTAATCAAAAAAGTACGAATTGTTTTGGATTCTACGCACCAAAATTAATAAGAAAAAGTGTTTTCCCGAGAAATTTTGGTGCAGTCGATTTTTGGTAAAAAAGGAAGGTTTATACACTGCCTTTTTTGAGCTCCGAAAAAAAAATTGTCTCAGATCGACCCGGAAAAAAATTTTTTTTATAGAATGTGGCCTGTAGAATCCATAATTTCAAACAGTTCCAAGATTGGGCTACTAGTTCAAAAGTTACAGCCCTTTGAATTTTTTTCGAAATTGGTTTCTAGTCTATAACGTTTGATTGAGAAGTCTGATCGAAAAAGTACGTCACAGTCACCTTCATCAGTTTAAAACATGTTTGATTTTTATTTTTAAAAAAAATTGAAATAGAGTTTTGCTAAGTTGTTATTAAAAATTTATGAAAGAACTTCGACAAAATTTATTACCTAGTTTTCTCATCTTAATAGATAGAAAACATAGTGATTTCTACACCTATAAATGATCTTAGAGATAGCTGCATGTTTTGTTTGATAAATGAGTCAATTATTTTCATATTAAATGCCTCAAAAGACACAAACTGACACTCATCACTCAGACAGTTTATTTCCCATCAAAATTCGTAATTGCGCAATTCATTTTAACTAAGTTGACTCCTAATGAACTACAAAAATTATGCAAAAAAGAGTATTATGAATACACCAAATTAAAAATATTGATTAGGTGCTGAGTGCAACTCATTTATCTTAAGGTCTTTGAACCTTTCTCTTGGTACGATAAACTTCTTACCTGAAAGAGCTAGGAGGCCTATTTGACTTTCTCTTATGCCCAAACAAAATCCTTTCCTTTTCGCGCGGAGTGAACGGTCGTTGAGTTTGCAATGGTTTAATGGAAGCAGACGCAAAAGAATTGTCGACCATTTGGGAATCTATAGCAAAGACAGTTAAGATCTTTCAAAAATCGAGCGAGTCTCACCTTTAATTGCCGCTTTCGCTTCATTAATAATATCCGCACTGGTCTTCCTTGGCGGCGGTTCATAAAATGGCGATGTTACTTTCGTTGAAGCCAATGCATTTGTTTTTCCACTATTCTCCATTTCGTTTGTTATTTCTCACATATTCACTAGGTACTAGACGGGCGCGAGTTACACAACAAAATGACAAATTTGTTTGCTATTTCGTAGTAAAGGAAATAACAATATTGATTGTTTCTAAGAACAAGTGGGGCCCAGACATGCAATGCACTAGAAAATCAATGTTGGGTAAGGGTTCATTATATTCAATGGAAAAATATAGGCTAAATAAATCAATAAAACGCTAATTGTCACCAATGACACCCCCCAACTGTCAGTACACAATTTGCTCTACCTGATTACCATCGACGACCCAAATAAATGACCTCAATAAGCAAATAAATTATTACGCTGTTTTTTTTGGTAACATATTCTATTTTTAAGAAGCATTAACAACATATTTATTTCACTGCTTATCAATATTTGAAACAACTTCGAACCACTGTCTCAATGCGTCACTTAAAACGTTAGGCAATGAATTAATGTTTCTCAAAATAATATAAAATGGAAACGGAAAGGAGTCCATGTAAGATTCTATACGTAGCAATTTTCCATCTTTAAAAATAGGCATACGAATGTCCAAAATGGAACTTTTGCTATTGGGATTATCAACAATAACAAAAACCATAAAAATGTTCGACAATTTAGCTCGACGAACGGCTTGATTTACGTAGGTTTCACCTTCGGAAAAAATCCCTCGCCCGTCACTAACAATAATTAATAACTTTGCAATCAACGCGCTGCTAGCACCCTGTGCCGAATTGAGCATCTCGGTTGCGAAGTCCACCAATTTCCCCACGCACGTTTTTTGTTGTAAAAATTGGAAATTTTGCAATATATTCGCGCCACTCTTCTCGGTGAAAGTATCCACTAACTTGTGCAACACTCGTGTTGTCTCGCCGAAGCTCAACACCGACAGCTGCCCGCTTTCCAGTAACGTCAGAGCCTTCGAGATTAACGACACGCTCTCGAAAGCCAACTCCTTCGAGTGGTTGTCGGACATACTGGAGGAGTCGTCGATCGCCAGCACGATCTTATACTCCCTTTTCGACGGTTTCGTCCGTCTCAACCAGATTTTGTCCTTGCGAAATTGTGACGCGATGTACGGGATCACCTTACGCATGTTAATACGCCGACCGGTCCGGTAATCGCCTTTCAGACGCGACGTTTGCGTAGGCTCGAGAACCAGACGAAGCTGTTCCGATAAGTTCTGTGCTAACGACGACGTTACCGATGTTATCTTCTTCCAGGCGTGTTCGGCTTCGACGTTCGAAGGCGGCTGAAAGCAGTAAACTACATTAGACTTGCCCCCTTCCACCCCCATTCATTACTCTCAGTCAATGTTAGAGTTATCAGGTCTTTAGGAACTTTGATATCGCAAATGTAAGATTTAGATGAGCGGGAAATATATGCAATCCTAGTACGATCCAGACCCCCCACCCCCCTCTAAACTTCTTTATTTTAGTTTGGTACCACCCAAATTATCCGGATTGAATCGCTAAGAAAAAAATGTGCCGTGGGCGATTCTGCCCTTTTAAGTCTAAGAGTATGTGCACCAAATTTGGTTCCAATCGGTTCAGCCGTTTAGCCGGAAGTGAGTATGACCAACATACCGACATCATCAAGATTTTGTTTGATTCGGATTCCTGGTGCTTCAAAACACGTATTTCCGTCAAGAAAGGGAGGGGGGCATTTTTTACCCCAATGCAATACCTTCCTTACCGAAGTGCGGGTGGTAATATGCCCCCCGAAGTGCGGGGCGGGGTTTATTGAGCGCGTCCCCAGGTGGTGGATAGGAGAATGATTCAGGCATTTGTTCACATGTGACGTCCAGGTTAATGCATAGAATGAGATGCTCGCAGCTTCTGAAAGAACTGTTGGTCATATCTATTACTACATCTCCGCCCTGCTCTCCTGTTGTGACTAAGGACCTGCGCCGTCTGGATACTGGTCTTTAATAAACCAGCTATGACGAGAAACCATACATCTTCAAGTTGACTGTGGTCACATCTCGCGAACTTAGAAGTGTAGGGAGTCTTGACTAAATCGCCCAGACCAAAAGGGGACAAGCTCAGTAAAAAAAAACCTAAACTTAAGGCCGAAGCGCCGAAGATTCGGTCACCAATAAACGAACTCTGGATACCAGGGAACCTACAGTTTGTTTCTACATTACAAAATACAAAGAAGTATAAATTGTGCACAACCATGTGCAGATAAAGCGCCTTTTTTTAAACCGAAATAGCTTTTGTTTTGACATCACCAATTGATATATTTCTTGCAGACGCCTCAATCACCCTTTGTGAGTACCCTCTTCCGACAATCCGTTCCTGAGGTATAAGGGAATATACCCGACCACGAAAAAAGGTCGAGGAGGAGGGCTATAGTTGGTAGAAATTAATTCCTTTCGTTGAGACCTTTGAAGGATAAAACTAGTTCCCCCCCCCCCCCCCCGGGCGGCGTATCTGCAAAAATTAAATAAGCGCCAGCCGACTCTGTGACTTGCAATTAATGTAATTCCGCCCATTCAGCCTTTTAAATATGTATAATTAACATTCACTAATTAAATGAGTTACAGTAAAAAGATTGTGGTGTCAAATTGTTCGCGCTTAATTAACGAAGTGATCGCCATAGGTCCTGGAATTTTAGCACGAACAGGAGCCGAGTAATTAATTAAAAATCGAATTGACTTGTTTCGATTTCGTATTGAATACGCGACTAGTTGGATTTTCCATGTTCCATCTCCACAAAATTCTGATTTCTTTATAAGGTAAACGCTTGATTTTGTGGGGAATCTTTTGCTTGTTTTACTGACCGCAAGCAAGTAAATCTTTTGCCTTTTTGATTGCCGTAAGTTACGTCTACTGCCGATTATATTTGCAACCGTACCGTATCGATCCTTTTGCCGTTTTGCTTTTTTACAGTCATTTTTTACATTTTCAATTTTTTTCTACCGCTGCATTAATTTCTCAAGGTAAACCGTTTTTTTTTATTACATGGGGGGAGGGAGAGGGAATATTATTTTTTTCCATACGTTTTTCCGAAATTGTGCCATAGAAACCGCTACTTTAATTGTGTCAAATTACTTTTCTTTCGCTAGGAAATTTGTCGGTTGGGATGTACCTTTGTTTTGGGGTTACCGAAGTGACCGCCTCAATTTGCTGGCCCTGACCGTACAATTCCTGGAGTTAACATCTCCGATTGAGACTACCTCCGACCTCGTCCAGGTGCGACATTTTCGTCTGGTGGCGTTCGTGTCCGTTCGTCTGTTCGTTCCCTGCACCACGGTTTTCTACCGACAACTACCGCTTGATCAATTGCAATACACTGTGTATCATACTCGTATTTAATTAAATAAATTCCAATAATAATTTTACTAATTGCTTTTAATTCCTCAACCTCATCGACTAAGCGGCCCAAGTTCGTCGCAAGGCGACCCGTAATAGCAGATGAACGGATGCTGGTAGTGGAGTTACCTGAAGTGGCCATAACACACTACTTTGGCCAGAATTTCGCAAAACGGGGGGGGGGTCATGGCGAACCCACCATGATCGATCGGCTGTGTCGCATTTGGAGGGTTAGTGGCAGCAGACTGACTAGCATAAGGTAGGCCGTTCTCGAATGACCTACGTCGAAGCGAAACCAGGACTGTTTTATGCTACCCTATAAAAGGTATACTCTCCTGGTAGCCCTGGCGTCTGGATAGACGTCCCCTTGTTGGGCTCCGTGGGGGATGGAGAGCTGGAAGGACGAAATTTCACGGGCCTGACATGGATACTGACACAAACAAACCTAATAAACCAGAAAAAGCGTCCCAGGATACCCCTCAAACTCTGGTGCAGGTCACTGAACCTCAGCACACCAAACCACGAAAGCGCGTCTCTGGTGTTGAACAGCAAAGAAGCCAGGATCAAATGGATTAAACTGCGCCAACCTCTAAAACATCCACCTCCCATGACCCAAACTAAACCAAGGCAGGCTCCCAGAGCTAACTCCCGGTCAGGTAGGCAAACGGGTAGGCAGAGAGTATGATTCAGCCCAACCACCGACAACAGCCTCAACCAAAAGCGGGTGTCAGTAGGGTTAGAGTACCGCGCAGTAGCTACAAGCTGCCAACAAGGTAGCAAACATAGATAACAATAATCCTCTGGGTATACTAAGCGCTAGATATGGTACAAATTCATCTAGCCACGGTTTTTGACCAGCATGGTACTCGGGCGACATCCTAACTATCTCGTGTGAGAACAACCATTCCCTTCAGTGGTTGAAACTAAAGTCACTAATTATATTTAAATATATTTAGTGACTTTAGTTGAAACAATTGTACGAGGCTGCACACCTAAAAGTAGTGTAGGAAGACTGCCTTTCTATACTGCATTCATTATAAGAAGGTAGTAGATGGCGCTGGGTTTGAAGATCGACACACACAGGAAAAATATAAAACGGCACAAAATTTGAAAAATATAAATATAAATCAAAGGATATCACGCTTGCTTGACGCCTTTACCGATCTAAAACGAATCTATACGAATTTTACTTAATTTCTGCAGGGGCACCTCTAAAACGCATTATGGGGGTCACTCTGTAATTGGGCACAAGCCTGTTGAGGGCCTAGAACAAGAGAACGATAATAAATAAATAAATGATTGCGACATCAAAAGCAACTAAATAGTCTATAATCGCAATGCGATCAAGTTCCTTCCTAGTAATGTAAGGAGCTAAAATTCACAGATAACCTACCTCAATCCATTCTGAAAATTGATGTTCAACTTCCGTGCGTATTTGATTCATTTCAACGACCGATAACGGAACACTGTCACCTGCACCGGACGTATACCGAGTGTGATGCGTAGTTTCATCTCCTCGTTGTACAGTGAGAGTGGAAATGTGTTCACCCTCAATTTCGATATCGTTAAGGTTATCCATTATCTCACCTACGTTGCAACA
This sequence comes from Photinus pyralis, assembly GCF_008802855.1. Lineage (NCBI taxonomy): Eukaryota > Metazoa > Arthropoda > Insecta > Coleoptera > Lampyridae > Photinus > Photinus pyralis. The sequence goes on along the minus strand of NW_022170596.1, from coordinate 46,915,311 downwards.
GTTTCAAATTAAATAATAAAATCTAGTGCCGTTTCTTAGGCTTATTTTAAAATAAGGGTTTTTTTTCACAATCATTAATCAATACCATGCATGACTCTCTGGTTTTCGTTAGCAAAACGGGTGACTGATCTACAGTGAGCAAAATTTGTTGGTCAGCTACTATACTACAAGATCCCACATAAGATCTGTTTACCGTAATTTGGAAGCAAATACATTGCAAATGGGTTGCCTAAAAAATTAAGTCGAGACTACCCTTAATTAATGTTTCGGTCTGTTTCCATCACATAGAGAGAGCGCATGCGTACTTTGCTACTTTCTTACATTCGATGCCTACACCATGAGCAGCTGTTACGCTGTGTCCTTCTCTTTCACATGGAATAGTACACGTTTCTTTCGACAACCATACTTTTCAGTGTGAAGAGAGGAACGCAGCGTAACAGCTGCTCGTGGTGTACGCATCGCTGTAAGAGAGTGCGCATGCCCTCTTTCCATGTGATAGAAGCAGACAGAAATTTCGTATATTTTTTATAATGCTATTGTGATCAAATGTCAGATCAGGTTCATGCGAAGCCCTAATTGCCAGAAGAAAATATTTTTTCTAAAATCTACACCTCTCACCTTCTCAATCAAAAATATATTTGCAGTTAAACAGATGGTACTGCTTACCTTCCGGATGTTGTTTGTTTTTGTTCTTTTTTTGATCCGACTCGACTTTTTCAGGTTTCTGTTTCTTGCCCTCCTTAACTTCGACATCCTCCTCTTCATCCATAGCTGCAGATTCAGTTGTCTTCTCTTTCTCCTTTGCATCAGAAACATCCCTCTGCTCGTCTGCCTGTTCCTTCGTAGCAATATCCAAAACCTAAAAAAACACGTAAAAACGTGACACCTAAACAGTTGATCGAAAACCTGATCGTCACTTTTAGTAGCGTCTTGAATATGTTTATACATTTCGGCGTTTTGTTCCTGTTGTTCTTCGCCCTCGTCCATCGCCTCATCTTTCTCTTGCAAATCTATGGTTTTTAATTTTTTCTTGACGGACTCGTTCACGTCTCCCAAACTACGTTTAGAATCGGATTCGCCGGGTTTACGTTTCATGTCAATTTCCTCCTCCTCCGACTGATTACTAGAAATGCTTTCCTGGGCCATCGCTTGCCCCTTGTGACCGGTCATCGACTGCTCCATACGAGACTGCCCAACACCCTCCTTATCCGGATTGTCCTCCTGATTGATCTCCTCATTCGGTGCGACGCTTTCTTGATTTTGGGCAGGATTCGCTTTCACATTATCACTGGCCGCGATATCATCAACGTCCATTGCCTGCGAAGCCTCATCTTTCGTCTGCGTTTCGTCCAGTACCGACTGTGGGTCTGTTCGATCTTCGTCTCTGTGTGGAGGTTCCGCTTCTTCAGATTGTTTAACTTCGTCCTCTTTCACATCGTCATCAGGTTTATCTTTTTCGTCATTTGCGTCTTCGCCGTCACTTACCCCATCAGCATTAGTTTCATCGGGAGTAATTTCTGGAGCTTCTTCCGGTTCGGGTTCCGGAGGAGGAGGGGCTTGTTCTAAAAGTACAAATTATTTGCAAAGAACAAACGAGCTGCACTAACCTTTCATGGTGTCAATATCAAATGGATTTTCTTCATCGGGGTTCTCATTGTTCTCCTGCATGTCGTCATCAACCTGCAAGTCATCGGGCAAATCCAAAGCCTCAGGCTCCGGGTATTTAGGAGGATTTCCATGATACGGATCAATTTGATTGTCGTCAATCTCGGGCTCTTTCAATTCGTTAATCTCCTCCTTCTTTTCTTCTTTCTTACTTCCTTTTTCGTCCGGCTCATCCGTTTCAACGGACTCGTTCTCCTTGGCGCCCAGCTGATCTTCCCCTTGCTTTTCACCTCTATTACCTTCGTCATCCTCGGCATCTAAAATCGATTCTGTTAACATTTCTTAGAACACCACATCACGTTACCCTCGTCATTGTTCTCCTCATCATCCGAACCCCATATCTCCTGGTCCAACTGATCCGCCTCCTTTCCAGTTTCGCCCATTTGCTCGTCGGCATCATCATCCGATTCCGATTTCTGATCTTCATTCTCGTCATTCGGTTCGATATCCTTGAAAAACTTGAAAAACCACTTACAGAAAATTTGTACGACATACCTGCATTTTGGATTCAAAGTCCTCGCTCATTTCGATACCCTTCTCCTCCTCCTTGCAGTCCTTGTCCTCATCTCGATCTTTCTCCTTACCCGCAGGCTCGGCATCTTCCAGTTGATCTTCAGATTCGATTCGATCGGAGACATCTCGTTCCCCTTCCCCTTCGCCGAGCCCCAAACCGCCTCCCATCTGCTGGGTGCCATCTTCAGAATTCAATTCCTCGGAAAACTCGGGCGGCACGCAAAATCCCTGCAATTATCTATATGAGCAAACAGTGGTGGCGCGAGCGACACCTACCTTTGTGGTTAGATCTGTGAAAATATTGCAGAGTATGGAATTCATCTTGCAAGTGGTTCGATAGGCGGAAACTTGTTGAGTCAGGAAATACTGGTAAAGCAGCAAAACTTGTTCCAAAATCGGTTTAATTTGCAACAGTATTTGCTTGCATTCCGAATTCATCGTGGAGGAAAGCGAGTTCAATTCCGTTACCAATCGATGTAAACGTTTCAAAACCGTTGGCATATCAAGAAGCGCAAAGTCCTCGGATAAATTGTTTAAGATCAGTGTTTTTAAATGATCGGGCTTTAGTGCGAAGTTGTCTTCTGGCGCTTTCTTCGCGTCACACTTTTTATAAATTGCTTGTACAACCAGTAGCAATTTATGCAGCAAACGTCGACCGATTTGCTTAAATTTGCTGGTGTCAACTGTTTCAGTATGTTCGGGTTTTTGACACATTGCGTATTTGGCTGATTCGATCTCCGACTGGAGCCAATGCAGGCTGTTTGTCAGCGGAATTTCGTTGAAAATGCGACATACATCTTTGAGATTCTGGGAGATACTATCGAAATTGCCGATTAGTTCGTCTGATGGAACCGCGATGTGTATCTTCTTAGCGCATTTAAATTGCGTGCTTGGTATGGAATGGAGGGCATGTGAGAGAGAGCGTGAAATCGCTTGGGATGTTTTTAAGGCAGCGGCAATCTTCTCTGCACAGTTGAGCCACTGTTCGTCATTTTTATACTGGGGAAAGTTTATGGGAGCAGGTTTCAAAATAGGCAGGTCTCCAAACTCGACACCATGACTCGGACATGTGTCTAAGACGACTTTAAATTGCTCGAGGGTCACAATAATATTCTTGGATAACTGAACTATGTTTTCGTATACAGCTTTCGGTAGGTAGGTGAGCGGCAAACTTTCAATGTACCTGTCTAAGCAGGAAGAGTAGTGTTTTAGATAGTAGAAAGTTCTTGATGTGTTCACTAACGAGGTTTTAAGTTGTTGGGTGGTTTGCTGAAAATTAAAAAATAGAAGTCTGCGAATCATTATACCCAGACCCACGCCTATTACCAACCGGAGCATTTTTGAACTATCCATCAATAAAAATAGCACAAAAAATTTTGTTGAATAACTCGATAACCCAATGCTCAATTGTTTTTCTCTGTCCGTCTACTTCTATAGTTCTCGATAAAATTTGTTCGTTCTTTTTGTATTTGGTAGCTTATAGCTCTGCCGTCTGAGTCCAGAAAAATCTTGACGATTAATTGCGCACGCGCAAAGTCATCTTTCTTATTTACAGGGATATTTGTTTGAATTTTTAATCAAAATCAAAAAAATATACCGTATATAGTAAAAATCAAATATACATGCACAGACTGCTCAATCAATTTTCTTACTTTGAGAAACTTTTTTTGAAATTTTAACTGAATTTAAACAAATCATAAAAAGTCAAAATCAGATATGCGCATGTGCAGACTTTCTTTACTTCCAGAAATAATTTCATTAAAATTTTTACTAGGCATATCGTAAAAAGGTAAAAATTAGATGTGCACATGCGCAAAATGCCCAATGCCAACTCATATTTATGGAAACATTTCTTTTACCACACACGCTTCTGGTAAAGACAAACATATTGTATATAGTATCATTGTATATACACTTTAGAGTAAGGCTACGGCATAGCAAAAAGTGCGACGCCTTAAAAAAGAGATAGATGGCGATAAAAAAGCGCTACCAAAATTAATTTAGCATAAACGCAAACCATATCCAATATCTATCTGAGACCAGCCTATTCGATCTTTTTCTTTTGGTACGTACACAATGGCCCATATGAATAAAAGGGAGCATATGCTTATACTTGCAAAATTCAAAGGAAATACTCGTAAGTGCCCCTTAACACTGGGCGACTTAGCAACGCTGCTAAGCAGAGGGGCGGGGCGCATTACAGCGCTGCTAAGCAGCCCAGTATGAAAGGGCACTTACGAGTATTTACTTTGAATTTTGCAAGTATAATCATAACCTCCCCTTTATTCATATGGGCCATTGTGTTAGTGTTTAACGTACACCAAGCGAACGGGACCCCGGTGACGTAAGTATGCTACAAGAAAGTTGCATTGTAGGCATACAGACCCTATTTATTCTTCATTATTATTAGTATTTTAATTCAATGTTACCAATACACGTAATGTTTGATTCCAGGTTTTGAAAGTTTTTAGTGGCAAGGAATGTAATTAATGATCAAAATAGATTGCGGGTCATTTTTGTTTATGTACCACTACCACTTTTTATAAATAATTAAAACGTAGTCTCCCCCCCCCCCCCCCAGGTATATATATAGTGAAACAAAAAAGTAGTACCTCGAAAAACAAAGATACAAAATTAAATTTAACAATTCGTCCCTGAAAAGGATAATAAATACTCTATCCAGCCGCAGAACATCAAACAATGAAAGATATCTATGTATGTGCTGGTTCATCTGTAAATACGATTAAGTTAAGTAGGCGCGTCTTGTTGTAAATGTAAGATCTACTTTATTTGATGCAAAAATTGCAAATTGTACATAAGTTACTAATCTGTATTGTACTGTACAGGGTGGCCAAATAAGAATGCGAGGTACTATATCTGGGAACCTGTCCATCGTAGAGGCTTGCGGTAAAAAAAATTTATTACTAAAACGGCCACGAGAAAAACCTGGAAAATATTTTTTAAGTTTCTGCAATGGCCGCTAGGGGGCGTAACTGCAATCTGGAATCTAAAAAAGTGATGTTTCTGTGAATTTCGCTATACTAACCTAACAAAAAAATGTCCGGTCTTTGAAGTTGACGATAATCTGAACCTTTGTTGTTTGAAAATTTTTCCTGTATCTCTAAAAAATGAAGTGGTGGGGAGTATTCAAAGGTTTCCGTAAAGAACACCCTGTATCTTCGAAACGACTGAGCCGATTTTAACAAACTCGGGTTAATTGAAAAGAGTTATTCTTCGGCTACAAATATTATAATATTTGAAGTTTTGTTAGTTTCACATATCGCCGTTTGAGGGCTTTTTTCGACAAATGGTTAATTTTCTCAAAAAAATTAAATGCGTTGGTTCGATTTTTTTTTCAAGAAAAAGTAGCTAAATGATGCCTAAACAAGCTCGCGAAAACCGCATCTCGATATCTTGTTCCTAACCTAAAATTTAGGCCAAAGAAAATTTTATACCCTCAAAATTTTATTTTTTTAAGCTAATTTTTCCGGAATTATTTTTATTATATAATTTGTGGCCCTAAGGTGGATCGACTTAATGCTGTTTTCGCGAGCTTGTTTAGGCATCATTTAGAAAAAAAAAATCAAACCAATGCATTTAATTTTTTTTAGAAAATTAACCATTTCTGTCGGAATGTCGAAAAAAGCCCTCAAGCGGTGATATGTGAAACTAACAAAACTTCAAATAGTGTAATATATGTAGCTGAAGAATAGATCTTTTTAACTAACCCGAGTTTGTTTAAATCGGCTCAGCCGTTTCGAAGATACAGGGTGTTCTTTACGGAAACCTTTGAATACCCCCCACCACTTCATTTTTAGAGATACAGGAAAAATTGTCAAACAAAAATTGTTCAGATTATCGTCAACTTCAAAGACTGGACATTTTTTTGTTAGGTTAATATAGCGGAATTCACAGAAACATCACTTTTTTAGATTCCAGATTGAAGTTACGCCCCCTAGCGGTCATTTCAAAAACTTAAAAATATTTTCCAGATTTTGCTCGTGGCCGTTTTAGTAATAATTTTTTTACCGCAAGCCTCTGCGATGGATAGATTCTCAGATACAGTACTAAAAAAGTGGCAAAAGTGCATTTCTTAATCTCTCTTCAAATAACCTCAGAAAAAAAATAAAGACAAAACCCTGATACTTACATATTTTGTATTTTTAGCGCATTTTCCAACGTTTCCAATGTTGGAAGGCGCTATTATGGCCACTTTCTCCGTCCGTCCGTCTAGGGCCTTAACTACTGCTACAGTTTTCAAGCTATTTAGTTCGATTCGCTTTGGCACCAAGAAAAACCTCGATGATTAAAGTGCGCATCAATGTCAACTTTCATATTTATCGAGATATTTTTTTGAAACAGTAACCACAGATGCTTCTAGTAAAGGCAAGCATATCGCATATTGGAAAATTCAGATGTGCGCAAACTGCAGAATGTAAACTTTCTTATTTTATTTTTCTAATAAAAGCAAACATATCGCATATTTATAACTTATTTTCCTTTGTACACATAGATAATCCGGTACATGACCTTTCAGGAACTACTGATCAATTCATGGAAAATGCGCCAAAGTTACTCGCTTTAAAGCGAAAATCTTTTTCATTTTTTAGAATTCTTCGTAATTAAAATTTCCGAATTTTTACATCATATTACTAAGCCCTAAAATAGGTAGCTTTTTTTCTTTAAAAAAAATAAATAAATAAATAAATAAATTAAAAGAATTTTTAGTTAGTAAAGCTTACTACTCCATTAAAGAGTTTTTTTGTGATAAATATCTATCTAGTCTAAAGTAAATACCTACCTATATATCTTGTTTTATCTTTATACCTGTATATGTAATTATTTTATCTATATTTGTAATATTTGTTTATAATTCTTGTTGTGTTAGTATGTAGTGAATGTTTTAATTATGTTATGCTTTATATTTATCGTGTTTGTTATTTATATATACCTTATTATAATGTATTCCATCTGCCCTTAGACAAATGTAAGTGCCTTGCCACAATAACATGCACATAAATTATTATTATTATTATTAATTTCACTGACTCAATTGCATAAATTATTCAGACTAAAAAACAATCATACACTGCTGACATTTTACCTGTTAATTGTAACAATTGAAAGTCTTTTGTTTCATCATGGCAGACTTGGGTACGGAAAAGAACGTTTTTTTACAAATTTGCGCTTCGATTTTGTTTGTATCAGTAGAAATTTTGTAGTTTCGGCTATCCAGAGGTATAATTTGTTTAGGGCGGTTCCATTTGAAATGAAAAAAATATGACATTTGGCAGAGATCAATCAATAATTTAATTTTTTCTATAAAGTAGCTAAAAATTATTAGTGATGGTGGAAGAGGTCTTAATCTGTGCCTCAACTCAAGTTTCTTCTAAAAAAAAACTCGAAAAACTGTCAAATTTTGAGGAAAAAAGAGCGAAATCGTTAAAGTTAAGGGCGAGGTTAAGGGTATAACATATTACATAAAAAAAGAAGTACTTTCCAAATATCTCTATATCTCGGGTGAATATTTCAAAATCGAACATAGGCAATTAACATGAGGAAAACGTTTTTGGCAGATCGTTGCTCCCCATGTTAAGAAGGTTCATAATGACCAATCGAAAGAAGATTTTTTTTCTCATCTAATGATATACGAATTAGTTCATTTTCAGTTGTATTTCTCAGTATTTTATCAAAAATTCGGCAATAAACAATTTTAAGCCATATATTGCAACAAATGTTAAGAGCATAAATAAAAATTTGGATGCAAGGGGATTTTTTATCCATGTCTTGTAAATTTTTGTATGCAAAATCGTGTCAATTTTCAGGAGTACTTAGTTTTAAAAAAAAAATGATTTTGACGAAAGCAAAAAATAAGTCAAGACCAAAAAGAAATAGATAATTAATAATTTCTTTAAACATATTTTTTATTTGGATTTTCAACTGTGATCCGTGCCGCATATGAAAAATGTTATTTTGGCCCCTTGGAAAAAAAGGTTGCCCATGCCTGCTATAACCTTTTGAATATTATCAATGAATTCGAGTCCAATATCCAGTAACAATTATAATTAAAAAATGAAATTAAAAAAACTAAATTTATTAACTTAATTTCTAACCAATTTAAAAACTGGTAAGGTAAGGTAATTAAACTGAAGATGGCACATGAACCATGGTGAACCAGGTAAGTGGATCTTACCCCACTTATGGCCGTTTGCACCGACAGATCTAGGCCGAGCTTAGCTTAAGCATAGCTTAAATTCCATGGCAACCATTGTCCCAATAATCGTTGCCATGGATTTTAAGCTACACTTAGGCTAAGCCACCCTTAAATTTTTCAGTGCAAACGGTCATAAGCCTTCTAAAATTAAACCATATATCGTATGGTACTTTGATTATTGGATTTTGAGTGAAATATTATGAACGAGTTTACACATAAAAAAGTTGAATTTTGGGGAAAATGTATGAAGTGTTTCCGAAACCAAAAAGATAAATTAATAAATTCATGGGTGTGTGTGGGGCTCAGCGTTCATTGAGCCCCCATTTGATTGTTCCAATTATCAACAAACCAAAAAGACACAAATAAGCATACACAATTAAGCACAATCGAAGTATTATGCAATAGGGGGGGGCAAGCGTCCACTTAGCCCCATTTGAATTTTCGAAATATTTATGAAATCAGAAAGGCACAAATCGTTAGCATAAATACAATATTGAGGCACAGTAGATAAAAAAAGTTGGTTCTTTTTTGGGCTAATGGAGGCGGCTCGGGAGAGGGGGGGGGGCGATCCTAAGTGAACGGACCCATTGGACGTCCCTACAGAAATCCATGATTTGAATTCAAATGAATCCAATCAATCCTTGACCAAACCAGTTTGAAAATTTCAAATGTATGGAGGCCTGGGTTATAAGTTTCATTTGCTTAAGTTTTTTTTTTAAATAATTAGTGCCATTCCTTGTCGCCGTATCGCTTACGAAGTTAGATAAAGGTTTCTGTCATTTTATTGTTGTTATACAGTTACCTTATCGATCGATCGCAGTGCTCATTTTGTACTTTTCTGGTAGGCCGCCAGAACTAATCTCCTGGCCTCCAAATAAGCGTTGCGTGATTTTAACATTGCGTGGCCGTACTGTAAGGTGCATATACAATGATAGTATAAATCAAATATTCTCGGTAATACCAAGATTTTTTTGAAATTTCAACTACAGACGCTTCTAACAAAGGCAAACGATGCACAGCTCCAATTTTCTTATTTATGAAAATATTCTTTTGAGATAATGGCCTTTCGCGAAGTACGATCTGTGCATAGAAAGTGCACCAAAGTTACTCGCCTTAAGGAGAAAATCTTTTTTCTTGTGTTTTGAATTGGGTATGATACAAAAAAAAGTTCTGCATTTGTTAAATTTTACCTACACCAAAGCGCCATCAATTACAGAAAGGTAGGTGCAGGCGAGAACTACTACTACTACGATCAACCTAACTACATTACAACTTACCATCAAAGCTTCAGAAAACCCAGAGCAACGTTCCAAATTCTGCAGACCCAAGTCTTTAGCGGGATTAGTACAAAAAGTTCGTAACGAATCTAGCTTGGACAGGCTTTTGTAATAGTAGGACTCGCAATCACTCCAAATCGACAAGATTTTGTCATCGTTGGCGTACCTGAAACGAATTAAACGTACTATTACTACACAACGGTTCAATGCAGACTTACGCATCGTGCAAGTGAGAAAAGCTCGCGTGTATGTCGAGCGGTTTAATTAGAAACTGCCCGATCTCCTTACGCGATTTAGAGTAAACGACGCCGGCGCGATACGACACTCCGATTTCCGTCAGCGCCTTGAACAGGTCCGCGAGGCCTTTACGTTTTTGCAAAAGTATACCTTTGGCCTGCGCCTTCTGTTTCTCTTTCGGTAACGTCGTGTCGATTTCTAAGCCTTGCAAATGCGCGCTCGAGGTTATCACATCCGTCACGAAGTCGTCCAAGCTTTGTATTAAGTTGGGATAATCCGCTGCCGATATCGCCCTCTTGCATAAAGTTCGGGATCTTTTGAAGAAAGTGGGCGCCCTTCTGAAGACGTCGTCCGTATCTTCCGGAACCTAAGGAAGATCTCGCTGTGGATTAGTTTCAAAATAGCCAGATCATACCTCAAAAATGGTGAGTTTTGCAAGGTAAGTGTTGGTGGTGTGACCGGGAATCTCCTTCTTATCCCAGATACCTTCATCTGCAACTTTATTTTCGGTAGGCTTCCACGTTAGGCATCCCGCGACAGGTTGCTTCAGTATATTCTGTAGAACACTTGGTAAATAAAGTCAAATTTGTATGACACATACCTCAAACTCCCGAATATGTTTGTGAAGAGTTTTGTGGGTTCTTTCCACCGTTTGTTTAATCGCCCAATAGCTTATGTCCTTCCACTTTACAATTTTGATGTAATCCTTTAGTTTCTTCTCAATCGGCGAACGAAGCTCTTTTATTTTACTTGCAACATTTGCCTCAAACTGTTTGAAATATTGATACAAATTCCAGAGAAGATCGATTAAAATTTCTGCAAAGATTTATTTGGAGCGGGATCAACTTGAGAAACACCAAAGATAATACTACACTAGATAGACACCGTAAATGGACAAGTTGTTAACCGCTTGTTTAGTTCCATAAAGGAGATAAAGGGGGCATTTACCGGCTTTATGGCTCAGTGGTAGAGTGTTGGACTATAAATCTGGAGGTCGGATGTTCGAACCTGGGTTGAGGTGAATTTTTCATCTGTGGCAGAGATGGAAATTACCTTAGACCAATTCCGAGCATTCTACTGGCTACTCCGAATTAGGTTTTCTTGCACTTTACCTAATTCGTAAGGTAAATACAGGAGTAGTATAGAACAACTTAAGACCTTCTGCAGAGGCACCTCTAAAAAGAGGTATGCGGGTCACTCTGTAATTGGGCGCAAGCCTGTTGAGGGCCCAGAACTAGAGAGGGGATAATAATAAGTAATAATAATAAATTTGCCATGAAGCCGTAATCGTACGTATTCGACACAAGAGATGAATTATATTATCTTTTCCATGACCTACTCAACATTCCTTTACATATTTAATATTAGGCACTTTTATCGAAGATGGAATGTTAAATTGTAATTACATTGAATTAAAACAACAAATTCAATTCGTTTTTTCTTGTAAGTTGTAAGTAAGCAAATAGTTCTTGTACATATCATGTACTTTATACAGGGTGTAGCATCTCCCGCCATGAAAGATATCGGGAAAAAATGTAGGCGCAAAACTTCCGTTTTTTTTTAATGGAATCCCCCGGAATTGAAAAGTTCCCTTTCACATACCAGGTGATTGGTGAATATTACAAAACCGAAAATAGGCAATTAACTTGGGAAAATGTGTTTTGCAGATTGTTAATAATTGCACCAATCGAAAGAAGGTTTTTTTCTCATCTAATGATATGCGGCTTAGTTCATTTTCAGTCGTATTTCTCATAATTTCATAAAAAATTGAGCAATCAATCAACCAAGACTCAATTGGACATTTTGTAAAGAATTGAATAACGTTTAAATCTGGTATTTGTCTTACTAAATATGGCTGATTTTGGTAATTGCATTTATTTCAAAATTTTTGATAAAATAATGAGAAATACTACTCATTCAACTAATTCATACATCATTCGATGAGAAACAATCTTCTTTCGATTGGTGTTACAATAATTAACATGGGGAGTAACAATTTACAAAAAAACATTTTCAGTTTGGGAATATTTCACCCGGTATAGTGATTTTGTCAAGTTTTTTATTGATGAAAGAAAATTTTTGATTGACCATCGCCAAATGTGAAGTATACAGTGTGTCCCAAATCGCGTGGGATTGCATGGGTAACTTTGTTATTATTAAAGATAGAGAATTGGTTAAATGGGCAATGTTTTGCAGTTTTGGATGCTTATTTAAAATTTGGAAATTCAAAATGTCGCATAGGTTCGACGTAAATTCAAAAAAACTAAAATTGGTCATTTCCTTGAATGTCTTATATCATCGAAAGTATAAGAGATATAAAAAAAAGTTTTATATAAAAGTGACTGTCTTTGATACGCTTAATTTAGAATTGATGTAAAAAAAAATTCAAGATGGCCACTTTTGAGGAACATTTACCAACTTCCTAAAGTTAAATAGGCGCTATATGGGATTTTTAGATTACTTGATAGATTTTTTAATTCTCTTTTCAACGAGCCATCATAACATAAGATTGAAAATAAGATACCAGTTATATCAACGGTTTTTATATTTTAATCAAGTAGGCTGTGATCAATTAAAAAAAAACAAAACAAAATCTATTCGAGCCAGCAAAACAATGAAAATAATTACATCATATGTTTAAAATATCAGGGGCGCACTCATGAGAGGTGGGTTTGGGCATCCCTCCAAAATTTTATATAAGTAGGCCTAGAAAAATTTTGATTTTTATAACATCACTTATTGACTATCTTATTATCCATTTACTTACATACCTACAAATGGTGGTATAACTACAAACTATTCCCTCAAAAAAATGTCATGCCATTATCCAGTTAAACACGTTTCAAGACACTTTGCTTTATTTTACACAATGTATTACCATTGATGCATTGTCCCAGGTCACATTTTGTAGATCAGTAGGTGGTTTATCCGCAAGAATATCGAAACTAACAGTTTTACCATCCCGAGTATACGGACAGATGAATCTTATTTTTCTATCTGCGGAGTGTTCAAATCGACATAATGAACACTATACTCGTCACAGGAAAACCTACATGTAATTTCACGCCGAAATCAAGTAATATTTTTTTTAATTAATGTATTTTATGGCATAATGGCCATTGTCATGTAATTGGACCGGTAATCTTCGTTGGATCTTTAACTGCTCACCATGATTTACAAATTCTCCAATAAACTTCCTTAAAGGATTTTTCTCGACAACGTATGTTTCGAAGGAAGGGTTATTTTATGCTACCTACCAACAAACTGGCTGCTCAGGTCACAATTCACGAATTATGTACAGTACATTAAATTATAAAAGTAAGTACTTAATTAAAAAGTAAAAGTAAATTGGAAGTAGCTACCACTACAATAATAATAATAATCATCAATGGCAACACGTTGCCTAAACTAAACTGTCTTGAAGTGTGTTTCACTAATAATGGCCAGTGTTTTAAACATCTGGTGTAATTATTTTCATTGTTTTGTTGCCTCGAATAGATTTTGTTTTGTTTTTTTTTATTCGTCACAGACTACTTGATTAAAATACAAAAACCGTTAATATAACTTGTATCTTATTTTCAATCTTATGTTATAATAGCTCGTTGAAAAGAGAATTTAAAAATCTATCAAGTAATCTAAAAATCCAATATGGCGCCCATTTAACTTTAGGAAGTTGGTAAATGTTCCTCAAAAGTGGCCATCTTAAATTTTTTTTGACATCAATTCTAAATTAAGCGTATCAAAGACAGTCACTTTTATATAAAACTTTTTTTTATATCTCTTATACTTTCGATGATATAAGACATTCAAGGAAATGACCAATTTTAGTTTTTTTGAATTTACGGCGAACCTATGCGACATTTTGAATTTCCATAAGGAAATTTTAAATAAGCATCCAAAACTGCAAAACATTGCTCATTTAACCAATTCTCTATCTTTAATAATAACAAACTTACCCATGCAATCCCACGCGATCTGGGACACACTGTATATTATTTTAATTTCAAAGACGAATCTTTCCGGAGTTTTGAAACACTAATCCGGAATTTGTTTAAAGGGGTGCCTTAAACAAATTATAGTTCCGGATTAGTGTTTCAAAATTCCGGAAAGATTCGTCTCTTAGAAAAAAAAAACGGAAAAATTGGAAACTTTGGGACCTAGAAAATAACCGTGGCATCTACGTGAGAGAGTAAGTCCCTTGTCCCGTTAAACTTTTTTATCGAACGAGCCGGTAGCGGGCACGTGTCCTTGCGAGTGTGACTATTTTTTTTTATTGTAACTTGGTGGAGACCTAGTTTCTGAAGTCCAGAATCTTAATTGTGGGTTCAAAAGTAGTGTAAAGGAAGGACCTAACACAGTATATTACTGGATATAGGCATCCAATTTTTCCCAAAAACGTCAATTTTTCCTTATACGCCCCCACCCCCAGAAAAAACGGAAAAACCCAGGTTTTTCTCCAAAATTTTCCGGTTTATGGATTACAAAATTTCCACTGAAAAAACCAGTGAGTCCAGGTTGCTGTTATGGCACCATCGGGAAGGTCGTCATTTCAATCATTATTATTTTAAGTTGCTAAATTTGCTAACCCCTTTGCTCGTGTATCATTTTTACCTTAGGTTTAGTAGCTGTAAATCTACCCAACACTTTTCTAATAAACAACATGTTAAACCATATTTTTATGGTTCTAGCTTGAGCTATGTAGGTATTGCGATAACCTGTCCGTGTCTGCTCTTCCACTCAACCTTTAATTTATTTAATGTTAGTATATTTAATTAGACGGTTATGATACATACAAAAAGTGAAATAAAAAATGGAGTAGCACATTTAAAACTCAACAAACAAGACATTAATGCATATAAGATGTGGTTTACAAAGTAAGCTATTAATTGTGTTTAACACGGAAATATATAAACATTATATTATATTTTGTTAAAATTTTGCAAAAGTGCATAAAGGCATAAGTAGTATAAGAATGTAACAAACTTTTTTTTATATTTGAGTTCTTAGCGCCGTGATATCATACAATTTCTTTTTCCAATAGCAACGCAACGTTTTGATTAATTATTTGAAAGATTTCCTTTTTGCTGTGTACAACCTACAAAAATTACGCTAGGTCTTATTACAAAAAAAACTAAAATATTTTTTTTCGGCAAAACAAGTTATTAAGCGGCAGAGCAAAGCGATTGCAAGTTTTATAGGGAAGTCGATGGTGTCCGTCTGTCCGTGAACACGCCTTTTGAAAATGGGTCAAAATCTAATGACCCCGTGGGGTCACATCGAGGTGATCTGCCGCATTTTTAAACGCTCTTTATGGGTTTATTTTTATTTCGTTAAAGTTTTGGTAGTGCTGTCAAAAAAAATGTTTCAATACTGAGTTTTTAGCATCGTGAGATAAACAAATCTAAAGAAATTTCTTTTTTTGAAAGACAACAAAATTATGTGAAAGGGAAGAGGCCTTAACCTGTGCTTCAGTTCAAAACTTAACCGCCGCGGCGATATTTAGTTTCTTTGGAAAACAATTTGAAAAACGGTTAAGTTTTGGGTAGAAAAGGAAACCGTTAAAGTTGTCTTCGAGGGTTTTCTAATTCTTGAGTAAAATATGGGGTGTGGAATTTAGAAAAAAACGTTAATTTGCTCACCAAAACTATTTTAAAAACATGACGACGACGGTAATTGTTGTTGTTGTGTTTTGTTTTCCCCCTACATTTTATTTGATATCTTTTATGGTAAAAGAATTAAATTATGATTCGAGGGGTCTTATATGCTACACTGTTTGGTACCTAAATATGTACAAATTAAGCCGCTTGAATACAAACATAAAATAATTTTTAATTTCTGAGTGGTGTGGTTCCGTAGCGTTTGTAGCTCAGAGAGACAGACAGACAGACATCAAGAGCGCAAAAGAGCACTTTTTATTTTGTGAAAGTAAAAGTGCACTAAAAATGCGTGATATAGAGGCCAAAACACATAATGGGAGTAGAAGATGAAAAACTAATGGCTTTACCTAGGTTTTTTGGATGTGCTGTTTCCGATTTCGTAAAGAGATACTCTCGGAAATACCCTTGGATGATTGGATTGTAATGTTAGCGTAAAAAAATCCCGATCTCGACGAAATTTTGTATACTCGGGAATCTAAACATGAAAATAACGAAACCAAACAAGTTCTTGAAAATTTGAAAAATATTTTTCAACTGCAACAAAGAAAATCGTATGAATTCAATCTATTCAAACGCTCAAAACATATGATAAATCTTTATTTTATAGCATAGGTATGTTAAATTGACATTTTAATAGGGTTTAATAGTATAGGCTACGCCGTTCTTTAACCGTAAGGATAGATCACAGCCGTCTATAATTACAAGCCGTGCTGAGAATTATGGCAACACTGCTTGGTGGGCCGATTTCCTAATTCAACCTGACAGATTTTGGCTGTATTTTATATGTGTTTTGGGTGTAATATTACAATTTACCTGTTTTAACAGAGCGAGATTGCGACAATTTGTGTTACTCCGTACGAAATGAACAGAAGTTATTATTCAGGTAAGTTGCTAAACGAAATATATCGATTTGTTGTCATAACCTCTAAAGCAGGCTACTCCTTACTGGACCCTTTACAAGCACTTTTATTTGTACCTGTAAGAAGCTCAAATATGACCTACACACTACCTGGTACGCAAGTACGGTAAGTGTTTATCGTGAAAAAGTACAATTAGTTTGTATTTCAGGTATTCTAGCACGGACATGTCAAATCGATTTTCTGAAGGAACCTTTCAACTTATTCCCAAGAGTTCATGGTACGGGAATTTGAAGTCTATAGGGCTCCTCTCTTTAAAAGCTTCGTACCTACACCCACTGGAGTAGCGGCTGGCTTAAAGTCTGCCATTTCGAATCACACCTGGTCGTTGATAGAACCTCGCTGATGCGCAGCAATTTACTGTCCTTTTACCGAAATTAAGTGCTCAAGCGTGTGCTTCACCTCGACCTGTTTCGACAGAAGTTCACCAATTTCGGAGATCTCGATGGAAAACACATTATGATGCAGTTACCAATTTACAGCGTTCCGAATTTTAAAGTCAAATAAAAATGTTATTATCCATTTTGGTAAATAAATAATATGTATGCACAATTGTAAGCTGCCTAAGTATCTTTCTTCTATAATAAAACCGCCAAGGCGAAACACAGGAGAGAGGAAAATGCCATTTTCCATGAGCAACAAGACGCCATTAAAACTAAATCGGCCCACCGATTGACTTTCGAACAACGTTGCCAAACTTCTCAGCATGGCTTGTAATTATAGACGGCTGTGGATAGATAAAGTGAAACAAATGATTGTGCATTCTAATGACATATGACAATTCTGTTTCTATGGAAACGATTGCGTCTGCAGAACCTAAGCTTGCTATTTTTGACGTCTCTAAATTAAATTTAGAATTCTCAAAAGATTCTGCTATAAAATAAAGTTTTGTATTACACACAACGATAAAGGGAAACTAACCATCAAAAATTCCAGTGATGCGTTCCAAAATTTATGTACTGAAAATAAAACAATAACAATAATTTTTCAATTTTCAATTTCAAGTTCGTGTCTTCCAAACCAAATTCAAAGTTCAATAGGGGAGAATGGAGCAAAAGGCAAACTTTTTTCCCCAAAAAATTTTCCCCTGTAATTGTTTGGTCAAATCATAGTGTAAATAATAGTCCCTGTACCTGCGCCTGTAAATGCAAATACTATTGTGGTAAAAACATTTGCGGACTTTTTCTGAAGATAAAATTGAGCGTTTAAAATTTACACAGACGGTGTGTATCCAGTGTCGTATTACCCTTGGAAGTACTAACCTGATCTAGCAGTCTTTTTTTTGTGTGTTACATAGTAGTGGAAATTCAACAGTAATTGTAATCGATTCGAAAACTCGGCGAGGTTGGATTGAGTCACAAATTTTTTTAAAGTTTCCAACAACTCCTCCTGTCTGATAGTGTCATCATCAATAAACTGCACGACTAACTCGTAAATGTAAAACCACCATTTGGCTATCGGCTCGTTCATTCTAGCAAAAATTGCAGCTAACAAAACAAACGATCCATCGAAACTTACCTCGCAAATGCGATATTTAAGCTTTCTTTCCAGATGTTCATTTCGATTTTTCTCCAATCTATAATGTGCCGAACTATATTTTGTATGTAACTTTGGATGCTCACGCCCGAATGCGCATTTTCCTCCCATTCGTGACACTTCGCTAATAATATTTCGAAACCTGTTAGAAATCTGGACAGTGGGCTCGCGATGTCGAAGTTGTAAATGCGCTCGATCACAAGTTGTATCTGGGGAAGCACTTCAAAATTACGAACGCCTAATTTGCGCTTACCGTTTTAAGTGTAGGATGATCTGGCCATTTGTTTAAAAGTTCGAGGATGTGTTTGTGAAGCTGGTCCAGGCTGTGATGGGAATTTTGCACTTCCGATACATTAGAATCCTTATAGAAGTCATAGTGGTGTTGAGAATGGAGATTATTACCTGAAATCGAAACACTAATAGTAAATTATTTGAGTTGACTACAACTACTAGTCAACATTTCTTTTCGACCTTTAGGCTTGGAGGGTGCTAAGCACCCCTGCCGTCCTTAAAGACTGTTAAGAAAGTCCATGGAAAAGAATATTCAAAAAACAATTGATCAGATAAAACTAAAAATGAACTGTACACTTTTATTGGAAACATACAGTTTCCACTCCCCAAAGCCTCCCATCCCCTAGCTATGTTTTCTATGACGTTTTCAGACGAACTCATCAAATTCATAAATAATAAATTTACCTAGTTGCACACGTCCAAAATTCTGAGCGACGGTTACTAACAAATTTAGTGTGCCAATCAATTCGGCATCAGTTCTAAAATTCAAGCACTCTCCATAGCTCTTCGACATAATCTGGTAAAATTTACACTTGGAAAGTAAAGGTGTAACGAAGTCGAGATTTGTACGCCCAACTTTTGGCGATAACCACTCGGTGCGAGTGTGTGAGTATAAGAGACGAGAATGCATTTCTGAAACAAACTTCACATCCTCCAAAGTGATTATTCCCGAGTAATCGTCGCATAGGCCCATTTCGGCTTCTTCTGGTTCGTCGTCCAGCAATTTTGGTTCTAAATCGGAGAAATCCTGATCGTGAAAGCTGGGAAATAATTTCTTGAATTCTTCTTCTATTTCAGCTTCTTCGTCTTTAGATCTGTAACAATAATACCAATACAAATTATAAGTCGTGGCGAAAGTTGTGCAAAAAAGATGTACCGGGTGACCCAATAAGACTGTTCCTCGACCATATCTCGAGAACCGTTCGTCATATGACTTAGAGGTAAAAAAAATTGCTGGGTAAATCGGTCATGAACAATCGCTGGAAAATATAAGTTCTAAAAACTACCAACAGAGGGTGTAACTGCCATTTTAAATTTTAAAATTGCATTTTCTTTAAATTTCGCATAATAAACTAAACTTCTTAACCGTTTGACCAATTTTAACAAATTTGGTATGGTTGAAAAGAGCATTCCTGGGGCAATGAGAATCAACAATATATAGTTAATTTAGTTGAATACTTCTACGCCAGGGGGCTAGTTTTGACACCATGAACCAAAATCTTAAAAAAATCAAATGGAAAGATATGACTTTTTCTTTATGAAAAAAGTAGCCAAATAACATCCAAAGAGTTCAGTGAAAACCGTTTTTCAAAATCTCGTTCCTAACCTCAAATATTGGAAAAATAAAATTAATTAATTAATAAATAAAAATGCTAAAATTTAAAATAACAGTGGCGCCATCTTGATAATATTTTAGTTCAAATCATCATATGCCAAAACCCTTAAGGGACTTATCAGTTTAGTTTCATTTTCAAAAATTCTCCATATCTTTCTAACATGACGCTCGTCAAGGATGACCCTGAATGTGTCTTGAAAAATACGAGTTTATATAAAACTGGAGACGGAAAATGTAAAATAACGCAAATACAAGAAGTAAGTAAACTAGGAACGTTAAGCCGTGAAGCGTGAATTGTCAAAACAGTATAATTAATAATTATAGCACGGAGTGTACCGCATCGTCTGGGAGGCTTACTATTGGCCAGTTTGGAATTTAGCCCCAACATGGCGACTGGAATCAACGACCAATCAAAAACGATATACCCTATTGTCGACACTGTTCTAAATTGAGTCATTGACCCCTTGTGCCCAGTATAATTACAGTTTTGAAGTAAATTTTTTTAATAAATTCAACAAAACACACAGCGTGTGTGACCGTGGGTTACGCGTGCGTTTCAATGCGCGCCTCGCTTTATTACTTCTTTTTGTTCAAACGTCTAAAATACTTCAGGGGCCGCAAAGTTTCCTCAAACGATCAAAAATAAACCAGTTACTTACGTAATCTTATACAAGCTTTGCTCCTCCAGGCGTTTACGCTCCAACTCCTCCCGCTGTTGTTTCCACGACTTCACAAATACCTTAATCAAATCCTCGAACACCGCAAACAGCTTGCCGTTTAACATTTTGCCATTCTCTGCGTCGAGCATGCCGAAATTATACAAATCTTGTATCCCGCACTTGAGCAACCTAAAATCAGTGCGTCAAAATTCGCGACAAATAAGCGTAACCACCAACCGAAAGTTCTCCCTCTTGCCCAACGTTTCATCCGTCAGGGAGTTTTTCACAAATTCCCGAATTTGCGGTCGAGTGTACAGCTTAACCGCGTCGATACAATCGACCTGCTCACGCATTACGGTAGGAAATCGGGCAATGTTCACCAAATCTCGGCCTACATCAATTCCGTACCACGCATTTTTGTACTTCGTTAACAAGGCAAATCCTAGATCGAATTTTAACGTGGCCGCATACAAAAATTCGGCAACACTGCCTAATAGGGGCATGACAATGTCCGGAAAATTGTAGCGATATTTTTTTAACACCGCGACTAAGCTCGAAAATGTGGTGCACAGCTGCTTGGTTTCTTTGAGCCGTCTCTCGGTCTCAGAGGTGCAGTTCATGCGCTTATCGCGGAGTTGGGTCAAATTGGTGTTCAGGCTGTAAAACAAGTTCACCACTTGCAGAGGACTTACGACCATGTCAAAGTAGTGCAGTATTTCCTAGAAACCAACAAAGTTACAATTATTTCAGAGGAATTAGACAAACCTTTGAGACGGCGCTATAATTGGGATCTTGGCAACGCACAGACGCATATTTACTTAACTCCTCACACTTTTCCTCCAGTGCCCGGATTTTTTGCTTCAGTAACGACGAATGTGCGTGCAGAGTCTCAGTCGTACCACTGTATAAGCGATTTTGCGACTCATAACATCGAACAATGCGCAAATATTCCTCAATTTCGTCCGTGCAATATTTCTTCTTCAGCTGCTTTTTAGCGAGCGGATCGATCAGCGGCAATTTCGAATTGAGCAAAGTTCGAAGGTAACTGAGTAAGAAGTATAGATTTACTGTGGCGTCAATGTTCTCACTCTGGGATAAGCACTCGAATTCTTCGGTGCATTGTTTTAATAGAACAAGGAGTAGATCGCGTTCTCCCTGTTCGTTTTCCGATGACGAGTTTTTCCTATACAACTTGCATATACCCTTCACATAGCCGGCTTCGTTATTTTCTACATTGAGGCAATGACTGAAATCCTTTTGGAATTCTTCGAACGATTTCCGAACGTATTGTGACTCGCATTTTCTGGAAACGAACAATGAATCTTTATTATTTGCTAGGGGAAACATTGTTACTCATAAATGTAGAATAAACACTAACAGAAAGTATTTAAGACTCCACAGAGCCTGTTCCAGAGTCTCTTGTGTGCAGTATAAAGCTTAAGGTAGCATTGAATGGCTTGGAGGAACCACTTAAGACTCGAAAAAACAGCCGAAGAATGCGAATTGTATTTTAACGCCTTTCTACGGTCTTCCCAAAGCGTTTTAGACTCTTTCCCTAGCCTGACGAGCCCTGAAACATCTGACACGGCGCTAAAAAGCTTTGGAATAGACTCATAATACAGGGCGTTTCAAAAAGAATCATCCGATTTTGTAGGTTTATAATTTGTTTAGACGCCATTTTGACAATAACTGAGCTGGGCGTTGACAGAAGCGCGCTACTGCTACCTAGCGGAAACCACGCGAAACTCGAGAGCTTCCTCTTACTAACAGTACATTGTTCTATCAAATCGGACTTATAGATGAATAGCAATATATTTTTAAAATCGGATGATTCTTTTTGAAACGCCCTGTATTAAGAAACACGTTTAGAAACCTTGCCAGAACCTTACTTGCCCTTTCCAACCTGGAAAGCTCTGATAGAGCATGGACCACTATGAAACTGTTCCAGAGAGGTTTAAAAGAGCCGACAAAGTTCTGAAAAGCTTCTTGAAAGCAGTTCAAAAACGTTTCAATCTCCTTAGGCGATTCGTGGCGAAATTTCTAGCCACTTTTCAAAGTGGTTGTTCTTTCGAGAGGTAGATGAGTCTACAATGGTTTCGAAAGAGTATAAAATGAGCGACTAGAAGAATTTGGAAACGCGTAGTAGATGTGCTTTTAGAGCATGGACTTCTCCGAACAATCGAATGCTTTTCAGACCCTTCTAGACCCCTGTGAAGTTGACCGTCAGACAGCTTAATATAATATATGGATATATAAATAATAAAAAGTGGTTTAGGTGGGGTGAATTTTGAATAAAGTACATTAGGGATCTATTCAAAATTTGTCTGATGCTCTCGTGTAGTTGACTGTGATTTTTCAAAACTGAATTTTCCTACGACGGCACAGATGCAATGAAAACAAATGGGTCTCCAGCGTCCCCAGAGATTTTTTTGCAGATCTTCCAAGGCTAGTTGTTTTGGAAAGTACAAATAAAGCTCTCAGAAGTTCTAAAGGTCTCAACGGATTCCAGAGTTTTATAATAAATTGCTTTTCAAAGCATATGACGGTAATTTAGAGTAAACGAAAGTTTTTCAGAACCTCCTAGTTGCTTTCCGTAGCTTTATACAGCCTCCATTTGCATAAGGTGTTACCTTGAAAGCAGTGCTTTACAATACAGACAATTTACAGAGCAGCCAAAAGTCTCCTTGGGCCATTTTTAAACCTAAGCCCCTTTGAAAGCTTTTTAGGCCCTTCAGTGGCGTCAGCAGCCTGGGGAGGGTATGGTCCCCTAAGCAATCTAGGAGAGGGATGCAACTTTGGGTCTGTATTAAATGATATGAATTCAGAGCCGGACTGGCCCACGCCGCCCGAGCGGCCGGGGCCCCCCTAAGCGTTAACCCAGCTAACCCGAGGCTCCACCATAAGGAGGAGCGAGTCAACTGGGCTCGCTCGCTTGCTGCGGCAGCGCTCCCCCCTCCTCCCTCGATCCAAGCGTGTGGCGTACGTGTGCAATACTGTTCAGCAAGTGAAATACAATTTAAAAAATCTACAAATCCGTTGTCTTCTTTTTCAAGGGGGGGGGGGTCCATGAGTTTGGGGGTCTTTTGGTCATGGAGCGCCCGGGGCCCCACTCAGTCCGGCTCTGGATATGATCCGCGACCGTATTGCATGCAATAAAATTGAGTAAATGCTTATACTTGCAAAATTCAAAGTAAATACTCGTAAGTGCAGCTCCTTCACACTGGGCGATATAGCAGCGCTGCTAAACAAAACTGGATGCAAGCGAAATTCACCTTAATTAACATTCTTTGACGTAAGCGATACGACCTAGAATCGCTTAACCGTTGCGGTACCGTATTTTGTTCATTCTTATTCTGCACGTCAACAATAACGCGATGCAGTTGTTTAATAGAATTGTTTATGTTTAATCGACGACGTGAGGTAAAAAAAGTTAACTCTGCATTTAGTGGGGTTAATGACATATCGGAATAGTAATAACGGATCGACTATAGTCGAGTTTTGTGAAATAAACCTGTTACCATCAACCTGGCGTATACCTGTATGGATACAACAAGAAATTAATTATTTACTTTACGAGGGTTGGAAACCCCAATGATACGCGATTTCGTTATTTTTAATTCCATTCTCATGCAGTTTTTAACAATGTAATTCTAATTTATCGGTAAACGGCGCTATTTCAATAAAATTTTTAATTTGTCAACATTTTGATTATAAACTTTGTTGTTAGAAATCATTATTTTGAACAATTTAAATAGCGCCGTTTACTTCATTGTGGACACAATTATCACAGGCTAATTTATTTAATTGTAAAAATCAGTAACCAAATTAGAGGCGTAAATAAGATTTACCTGGTAGATGGCGCGTGATTATAAAAATCTTTATTACGAATGTTGCAACATCGCGGAGAGCTGTCTAATCTTGGATGAAAAAATAACCGGATTGCTAGCAAAGTCAAATTTATGAAGCCAACAGCGCCATGATAGGGCGGTGTGCGTTTTGTGAAACGAAATTTGACACATGTCAATGTTAGGAGACTTAATTATAAGTGTTTACTAGTGATTTTATGTAAATTCGTGTTGGTTAGTTGTGCTACTTTTACATAAATAATTAAAAATGAGACAATTCAACAATTAAGCAATGAGCTATCATTTTTGTTGAAAATCGAACTTGACCTAACCTTTGTATTTTGTTTCCATCACGCAATGTCAAAGCGCAGCAGTGTTGCCAGAATGTAAAAAGCGCATGTTACTAGAACGCGCTTATTCTGCAACAAGTTCTGGAACGCTATTTGTGTGACAGAGATGAATATACGCTGGTAGGTGTATGATTACACCTCCGATGGAGACGTAAGGGGACTGTTTGTTTACGCATGAAAAAGTCACGTGGTCTCCAATCCTCTTAAAATTTGTTTTTTGGTCAGGCTGATCGTTTATGTCGAAGGTCGCTGAAAGAGTAGACATGTACAGGGTTTCTCATTACATTTTGACCCCCACACATTTTCATTGATTTTGGGAACTTAAGTTTCAAATAAAAGTTTTTGAACTGAACCGACTAAAAATGTAGTTGATATCAATATACAGGGTGCACCCAACAAAATACATTTTTAATGGGACACCCTGTATATTTTTGTAGTTTTGAATAGCCCTGTATTTCCTGATTACAAATTACATACCATTGTGTAACATTCGTCTAGTGCTTTAATTACTTTTCTGTTTCGTGTTGTTTCTCTTCCTATGTATCAAAATAATAATGTATTTAAAAAAAATTCTTTGTGGAATCTCATTATTCATTAGTCACCTGGTACAAGTACTTACATGAAGTCGTAGCACGGAAGAGACAACTGCACCATATTCCTCCAAAGTGCGACATTAAGCATTTGGTGCTGTCTAGTTATGTTACTGTAGTTTCCGTACGATGTCGCCCGAATCGTCCCCTTGTGATTAACATCGGGTACCAATAGATTTACAACCGTAAAGCTCAATATTGGTGCAAACTGGGGGAACGGCTTCGGCTGGTCACACTCCTCCAGATTAAATTTGGCGGGAAGTACGGATGCAGCATTGAGAAGGTAGAGGAACGTGTTGGCATTTAACTCGTGCCTTAAACACTCGTCACCGGTAGCACCATACATTTCCGACACGGCTAGTAATTCCGGCGGAACTGTGAGGGCGTTCATACAAATTTCGTTGTTATCGAGATTAACATCGTGTCTCATTGCGATAACGGCGAGCCTGGCAAAATAGTCAACGAAAGGCAGTATCTCAGTTTGGTCCCGATTACACTTCGAGTGATCCTCGTTCTTAACGAAACGGTCATGCAAGGCCTTCAGATCGTTTTCCACTTGGGCGCGCTGTCTTGCTGCGACCAACAGGGGGCGTACTTCTGGATTTTGAAGCGTAAACGGTAAGAGTAGTGCGAAGTCGTTCTGCTGATTGTATATACAGAAGTCATCCGATATCTGGCGCAATTCTTCGTACACTGCGATTTGTTCTTCGGAGGCGGGCGGTGGAGGCCTACGCGTCACCTTCTGATAGAGCTTGGACAGCTTCTGCAGCGCGGAGAAATCGTACGAAGATTTCCGATTAATTTCTGCGATCAATTTTGAAACCGAATTGCCACGACTCGTCCTTAAGAGCTTTGAGAGTTTCTCGAACGCCTTCGTGAACCACTTGTAGTGAATGTGCACGGTTTCGATCAACCGTTGGTAATCGGAGGCACTAATATTCCAGACGTCAGTCTTCAGTTTGCGGTAGAGTACAAAGCGCCATTGTAATACGGAGAGGACCTCGCAAAGTATGTCGTCCTCGACTTTTACGCTTCCAGACTGTAGGCACTTAGTCACAAACTTGTCGAAGGCGTCCAGTAAGTTGAGCAATTCTTTCTCCAAAATGTCGTCCAGCTTAGGCTCGGTTTTCTTAGATCGCACGGCGCTGAGAAATTCAAATAACGACAGCTTGCGTTTCTGTTTACTGCCCAATTTGGAATTGTAAGTTCTCGATTCGTAGTACAAGGAAACGTAAAGGTTGTTTGCATTTGCAAGCTGTCGACTGTCTGGCAGCCAACGGTGATCGAAAGGTAACTCGTGACGTTCTCGCGCGCAACGGGAGGCGATTGAGAAGAGTTTATTGCAGAGTTCTTGCGAACTTTTCGGCAAAATGGATTTAATGTAGGCGTAGCGCACCTTTAGATCGTCCGAACTGGCAATTGTAAAAGCGTTAATTAAATCATTGACATAATTTTCGTGACCGAGAAGTACAGTGTGCTGCCTTATCTTCTCTAGGTGGGAGTTAACAGTCAAGTTATGAGTCTGTAAAGTCATAGAGCGGGCGTAAAACTCCCCGTTTTCGTAAATAACGGAGGTAATTTTTTCATTTATCAATTCCGCAGGATTATTTACGTTGAATTCGGAATTTCGACGCGACTTGTAGTACACGTCCGTAATCGCGCAAGTTAACGCCGTAAATAGATCGACGCCGCGCCGCAATTGTTCGGCAGTTAAAAACGCAGCTTGTAGAAGGTGATTAATGTTCGGCTTTTCCCCTGAAAAAACAATTACAGCCGGTAACTTTAAATAATTGAGCCGGTACCTAGGGTTAAATCTCCTACAAATCGGTGGATGTTTAAAAGGGCGTCGAGGTGGGCCGTGTTTGTCACACCACAATGGCTGATCAATGATTTTAAATCCAGCTCATTCAAAACGGAAGGGTCTTCGTTTTCGTTTAGTAGACAAATTTCAATGCCCCGGTTGCGCATAGCCCTGCGATGACAAAATTAATTACCCATTACACCTAGATCAATCGTACCTAGATATTTCCCCATTTTTCGGGTCCATAGTTAAAAACAATCGAAAGTCTTTATGCGGTTTTACTTCGTACATCTCTCCGCTTGGGGTTATGCCACGCTCGCCAATCGTAAGCACCCCGTTAGGTTCCAATAACGCGTTGAGACGATCTAAGACTGCCGGACTGCACAGATTAACGTTGTCAATCAGCAACCACGCCCCTTCTTGCATGCACTATTAAACGTAGAAATAGTATACTGTGCAACTACTAGGCGACTTACCTTTACTAATATCGAGTTTACCCACTCGAACTTGCCACCAACGTTTAGGCTCTTTTCACTCCTGATGTTTGACAGAAGAGTTGTACCTTTCGCTTCTAAGCGAGCTAGCCGTTCGAGCTGAATCGAGTCAGTGGACACCTTTAGCTTAGCCCACAACTCCTCTAAATATTCTAACTTTGTAATAAATAGTGCAGTCTCTTCGGTCATTGTTTGAGATTTAGTGCCTGGAACAAAAAGATTATCTTTGCATTTTTCGGGGACAAATCTAACCAAGCCTTTAGTGAATCTGCACTGTATACAGCAGGCAGTGGTATTTTACTGTGTAACTGAACTTCGCCCCATTTCACCATTACAAATTGTATTTATATTTTTTTCGCCTATGCATTAAAGGCATTATTATCATTATTATTATTATACAGGGTGTAGAAACGGTATATGCACCAATCAATGCTAATTTATTTATATTTAAACGACGAAACGAACTTACCTACGAAGTTCGATCGTAATTATATCGATCATCCAGTTCAAAAATGTTACAGAATGTTTTAGTGTCTTTAGTGTTTTTGTTAATATATGGAAATATGAACTTTCGCCTTGAAATTGACAGATCATGGAAAAAGGACACTAATATTTTACCCGCATCTGAGAGGTTTTTCAGCAAATTCTCCCTGCAGTTTGGGTGGAAATTTTCGTTTTCCCGATGAACTATGTCAAGCCCCCTACTTAAAGCTCCCGTTGCTGAGGCTACTCTGAAATTTTGCATAAGCAGCTTTCTTTGGCTTGAATGGAAGAAGGTAGGATTGCCCCTGTTTCCGGATTTAAGGCTGGCGCGGTTAACGCAAAAGAAATCCAACAAGATGCCAAAGCTGCGTGTATGTTGGGGGAAGAGGTCCTTTTTTGACTAGGATCGTTTCCTAAAATCTCCAGGACGTCCATAAGGGGCTGAACATCGTTTCAATCTCTAAAACGTCCTCAGAGACCGGATAAAGGGGGGGGGGCAAAAGGGGGCAAGTGCCCCGGGCGGCACTCTATGGGGGCGGCAAAAGTTGGCATGGTTCGTGTAATTTTAATTTGGTAATTTGGGAAGAAGGGCGGCACAATACCAAATTTGCCCCCGTGCTAAAAACTTCTAGATCCGGCACTGCTTAAGGCTCTTATCATTGGTGACGTCGATCATTTACAAAAAGGACACTATAATGAGGACCGCAATTACACCTCATTGAAGATTGAGTGCCACATTAAGATTTCTGGCTATAAATTCCTCTTGCACGGGCCATGACTATATGAAAACTTGATGCAACGGACCTCTTTTCACACTAAACTACACGGTGTGTCAATATGACATTAAACAAAATATATATTTCATATGGAAACTCATATTTCTTCTTAAAAATTGTGTAGTTTTAAATGTGTCTATGGCCAGGTTTGGTGGTTGACACACGGTATACGTATAGGGTATAACGGAATCGCCTCAAGGCCTACCTCCCACCCATCCACGCAATACGATCGGCCTTGGGGCGCTATAAAAGAAGAGGCAAATCGAATGAGATTTTGTATTGAAATTTCCGGCCTCCAGGCGTCAGATGCGCAGGAAAACCTCAACAGAATTCTCCATACACACATAGAGGTTTTCCTTGAGGTCTTGCGCCTCGAGGCATGCCTTCGGTTTTTCCGTTGCGTGTGGAGCCGCCTTAAGTTTCAAGTTAAAAGGCACCTGACATAAAAACAAAAAAGCAGCGAGACACTTTGTATGCTTACGCGTGGCACACACGAAAACGAATGAGATATTTAATCGAGGTGGCCTGACTGCAGCGTCACGCGGAGAGGGGCGTTTGACCTTTAAACACACGAAAACGAATGAGATATTTAATCGAGGTGGCCTGACTGCAGCGTCACGCGGAGAGGGGCGTTTGACCTTTAAAATTTGTGCGTATAGCGCGATAATAGCGAACTACAAGTTAAAACATTCTGTAACTAGACTGAAATATTTCCTCTCCTAATTGATTTAGAGCAAAGTTGCAAATAGGTTTCTTGTAGCTTGAAAAATTCTGCGTCTGCTCATGTCCTCATTTAGTATTTTACAATTCGGGAAACCGGAAAAAATAAAGAAATTAGCATTTAGTATTTGCGTCAAAATCGAATTTTTGTTTCAATAATTTCACGGCACCAGTGATTTTTATTAATTATTGAAATAGAAATTGGATTTATAATTATAATTCTAATTCAGAATTTCCTTAATTACTCCGATTTTTCAAAGCAAAAAATTACAAATGGGCACATGAATAGACGCAGAATCAACAATCTACAAAACATTTATTTACAACTTTCCTGTAAAATAATTAGGGGAGCAATATATTTCAATATAAAGAAATTAGCACTGAAATCCCTATGGTGCATAAACCGTTTCTACACCCTGTATAGTGTTGACACAGAACAATTAATAGTTCTACACAGTATTTAAATAAAGGCAACAGATTTGAACAACAGCGCGCCACCAGAGCAGACGCCTCGCCGGCGGCGAATTTCTTCCGTATTTCATCATGAAGATGTTTTCCGTGGTATTTAGAGTCGTCACAAAATTCATCATCTCATTTAAGTCTTGATACAAAAACCTTCGCTAGCTCAGAAAACGCAAGTCTGTTAAAATACCATATTTTTACTGGCAAATGCAATTTATTTCTTTCAGTTAGATACCACAAAAAAAGAACAATACGAACCATGGGAGAAAGTACCTATACCGACTTAAACTAATCTCCGAATGCCTTCGGTGCCCGGTGTCGCTGACGCAAAGTGAAAAACTCGGTACGAGGAATCGCATACGATTTTCAGTAGGGGAATTTTTTGACACTCGGCTTGTATTCGGAAACCAGACTTTTAATCCGGCTCACATTCATTAGCACTGATCCTTGAACTCGTAGAATTCGATGTGCCTTTTCGTTCTCGAATTAGACGAGGAACATACGGATGAACGGACAAAACCATCACATAAAGGAAATTGTTTTCTTTCGAAAAATTCCCCCAAAAATGGGACACTGTTTATAATTTTGTGTGTGTGTGGGGGGGGGGGGCAAAGTTTATTACGTCGCCGAACGGGCACATACGAACTCTTTTTTCTTTTGCCCATTGGAAAGTGCGTCTCTTAGAGAATAAGTGACCAAATGTGACGCTGTAACTACTTTAAGTGGGCGGGGTTTCGGCCAAGGCTGCTCTACCAACCCAACCCACTATACGTTTACAAATATCCATGTCAGCTTCAACTGAACGGCGCCACACGAGCCGGGTCTGGAATAAGTCCCTTAAAAGCAAAAACCTCTACAAAGTTTGACAATCTTATAAGGGTTTCAGATCTCTTACCATCACACTTTGTGTAAAAGTAAAGTGTTAGGCTACATAGCCGGAAGGTCGGGTGTTCGAACCTGGGCTGAGGTCAGAATTTTTCGTTTATCGTAGAGATTTTTTTTTATTGCCTTTATTTTATAGTGAGCGGAGTGTTAGTAATTAGCTACTCTTCTCACTTAATCCACTATACAATCACAAACAGCGTTACCTGCAATTTTCCTCTCTTCCTCTTGCATCCAATCCATAACCATGTCCATAACAATGTATCGCACAATTTTGAAAATCTTGATATTCGTCGTATGTCGCCCGATAGCACGGTGGCTTCATTGTCGCCTGCTCTACCATCTATACTATAGACTGTTACTATTATTACTACCGCTCTACGGTATTTTATGTTCGACGGATATTGGATAACTTGTTGTTGATTAAAAAAAGGAGTCTAAGAAACAACAATATCCTCGAGGCGAACCCTCTGAGATATAACGTTACAAACAGAAAATTCACCGTCTACGTCGCATAATCACTATGACAAATTTTATATTTCACAGGCCTCAAAATGCCTGCAGCAGAACTGAATGGTTGGCAGATTAGTGCCACTATGATATTCCCGCAGTAAAATAACAACCTGTGTATAACTATCATTACACCCTGTATACTGAACTATCATTACATCTATAACACAGGCAACCACAGTAAAAATTCAAATTCCCAGCACAAATTTAAATTTACTACAACCAAATGGCAGATGATGAAAGTCAAAGATTCAGGTCTCCTGCATAAATTCACTTAAACTTAAAGCTACAAAATGGCCGACATCCGGAAATTCAAAACTCCCGCACAAATTCAAATTTACCGCCACAAAATAGCGTAGCCAATTACAGCGCAGCACGTGTGACGTCATAAAAAAGTGGAGAGGATGGCGGAATTATTCCTATTATAATATGCCTTTACTTATTTGTTGAAACCGATTCTGTTTTGAAAGATAATGCCGGCCTTTACCTCCTTGTGAGAGAGCGGAACTTGTATGAATGCGAAGAAGCCTTTGAGGATTGATCCCAGATGTGTTCGGTCGGAGCAGAATGTATTTCTAAACTCGACTTCTCCATAGATCCATACAATCAGCATCTACCAATAGCCAAGATTATCTTTTCAATGTGATCCTCGTCTGGAAGACAATTCATCGCTCTATTAAAATATAAAGCGAGACTCTGCCATTGTGAGCTGAGGATATTATTGCTTTGATTCATTGGAGGGGGGGGGGGGGCCCTACAGTTTGAAGGCTGAAACGTGTCGACAATCCATCCTTGGATGGATCATAAGAAAAACAGTAGGTTAGTAGGTCCATTTCTGAACACAACTTGCCAACGTTCATAATGTCACGTTCGTAGATCGACACCCTGAACGCTCGCGCAATAACATTTCTCAAAATGCGGCATTTGTTACATTCGTTCAGTTTCTGAACACCTTTTTAGGGGAATTTTGTTTTTCGAAAAATGTTATGGTCTTGCCCGTCTGTCTGTTCCTCTTCTAACTCGAGAACGAAAAGAGATAGCGATGTGAAATCTTCACCAATCGATTTCTACGAGTTCAAGGATCAGTGCTATTGAATGTGAGCCGGATCAAAAGTCTGGTTTCCGAATACGAGCTGAGTGGAAAAAAATTCCCCCACTGAAATTCGCATGCGATTCCTCGTATCTTGTTTTTTGTAACATAACAATTAAATGACCAAGTTAAACGGTACTTTTCTCATGTCGTGCTTAAAGATCACAGCAACATGAGCTATGGCCCTATATAAATTAGTAAAAAAAGCTGGACGCGAGAGAAAACGCGCACAAAGCGTAATGTTTAATAAATTTGGTAAAATTATATTTATGGGATAGCGGTAAAAATGCTCTCATGAATATAAATTTCTTTAAAATTGCCGGCAAATATATTCCGTGTTGCATTCATTACTCAAAATTATTCACTTGCGTAAAAAGTAGTGCTTTAAATTAGAATAAGTGTCAGCGACAGAAGTAGGGGGTTGATTTATAATATTGTAATCGGAAAAGTATTGTGCCCGTTTTAAAATTCTAAAAACGGCTCGCGGGCGGTTCACTAGCGACCCCATTTTAAAAACGCACAATCGAATTGATATTCATTTTGTCAAAAGTGATAAAGGATCTCCGCTTACCTGTACGCATTAGCTTGGAAAATGTTTCCCACATTTCTAATACGCCGACTCCATTATCGAGATCTCCCTTGATCAGCTCATTTTGAATCGTTTCCATTACCATCATTTCCGTTTCCCTTGCGATCTCCTCCAGGTGCCTCGTGTAGTCCACCTGAAAAACGCCTTTATAAATAAAAGGAGTAAAAACTTTCAGACCGAGTAAAACCTCCGAAAGTTAATTAAGCCCTAATTTCTCACACATTCCCTCAGGAAATCTTTATTTTCTTAAACTTTCCGAGATAGTTTCGATTGAACTTTCGTCTCTAAGTTGTTATTTGTATCGTTTTCTAGAACAAAAAGTTCCTTTACGGCGCTATATTTCATAACGTTTTCTGTTATTACTGCGGGCAGAAAAATTCATTACGAATCCAAACGTAACACTTCGTCCATATTGCACTAAAAAAATTATGGACCTAGAAAAATGGCGAACAGGACCGAATAATGGATAAAATAGTGAAAGTATGATTAATAATGAACATTTGAAGCCATATTCTGAACATCAAAGGCTAATAGGAAATTAGTATGGTCTGTGAAATTAGTTACTTGAGAATTGTAATTACAAGTAGCGACGAAACAATTACGGAAACAGATACTCTTTGCGGATCTGTGCATGTGACACGATCCCTTTGAATTATCTCGCTTGTGTAATAACAGCAGAGACCGATATTTCCCTCAACCCTTAGATGATGCGTGGCTAATAGCCTATACGCACATTTGACCTAAAAAATAAACTCATAAAAACCAAAGGAAGAGATCTTGATCGTGCTTCATAATCGTTTCGGGCATACACCATCCATCAACGTCGGAAACTTATTGTGAAAATACAATGGCGGCCTCGGATCACTAGCGGAAGCGGTAGTTAGAAACAATTTTCAATCGAGACATAAATAAGAAATGAATCAAAGTGCAAGTAATTTATTTGTCTCGCACATTATTACCGAACGGAAGTGCTTCAGTTTTCCTTACCTCTCCGCGGCGACAACAAAATAATTGAAAATTGGTATGACGCGCGAAAAATGCATTAAAAAATCATACAAAAGATAATGAATCATCTCGGCTATAAATCATAAATGAAGGAAATGTTCTAACAAATAAAATGAGGTCAAAACATTTTTGAGTACATCGTTCATTATTTTAAAGTTAAGCAATTAATCAACACAAAAAGGACACGCTAACGATTTTCAGAGCTTGTCCAAAATTGTTGTTTACTGACCAAATTCTTATTGAAAAATGTAACTCGTCATATACTCGTTTGGTTGCATTCCTCGGTAGCGTCTCGTGCTGTTACAACATGTATATGTGTTTTCTTGACAAAGGTCAAAATCCGAGAAGAGGCACACAATACTATTTTCTGCTAGTGAAATGAATTGAAGGCAATCAATTATATTGCGCTCAGGGTATTTAATGAATGCTTGTGGAAAATTTAAAGCTTCTTCCGCAATTTTTTTTTATTGAACACGCTTAATTAAGGTGCCCTCTACCAATTTTTGATTAAGTTCATGATCGTACCTGGAGGGCTTATTAGCGTCACGTAACGCACCAAAAGTAATGCACAATCCCTGGAGGGGTACAAACTCACATAACGGCTCGCCAGTTAACTTCTATTATTCAATGATACAGTGTTTTTATTCAATGCTTCTATCGCCAGTAAAAATTCACTTACCTGGCTAATAATGTAATAGTTATTTACATAAACTCGGAAAGTATAGTACTCGGTCTCAAAGGGGCATCGCACTTCAATATTTCCTTGACAGTAATGTGTCATTTTCCCGACGAGTTTTGTCAATTTTACCCGAAATCGTATTTTAATATAAAATTTCAATTTTCATATACACGGTGTCCATTTTTCGAGTGCCACTATGGGGATCTCGCTTATCTTAAGGGATAGACATTTGGTTAAATGAGGCCAAAGTTGCGAATTCTCGTGTTGAATAATAATCTGAAAAGAAATTTAAAATATCTTCAATAGTTTTGAAAATATCGCAAAAAAAAGAAAATTTTCGTTTTTAATTTTTTCATAGTAAACTAATCGTTCTAGACATTTCTAATTAACACATTATTTAGACACTTTTTAATGGAGATTTCGAATATGGCATCCCGTTTTCAATAACTTTTAAGATGACGGAGAAACAGGTGGCAACTTTAATTTTTCTTATGGGCGCCGTTTTCGATTTTGACATTTTGAGATTACGTCTTTTTTTCTCTTTACAACGATATATCACACAGGGTGGTTCAGTAACACATTTTTCCTAAAATTACAATTTTAATTTTCTGCGAGGAGTGCTTTGGAAAAACAAAACGTTCTTTTGTTGTGAACAAAAGGTTGACTTATTTCAAGTAGTGTAATTTACGTTTGTGCTAGATTTATTGCGAAAATATTATTTCTTCTTAAGTATTTTGTTCTAATTTGAATTATAATTTTCTTGCAAAACGAAGGTTCAATTATATTCAGATGAAAATCTCAACTCAACTAGTTCCCTGCCAATGCTCTAACCAGACAGATGGATCAAACTGTCATACTTTTGTTCACGATAAAAGAACGTTTTGTTTTTCCAAAGCACTCTTCCCGAAAAATTAAAAAGTGCCTGAATAATGTTTTTTTTCGATATTTTCAAAACTACTAAAGATATTTTTAATTTCTTTTTAGATTATTATTCAGCACTAAAATTCGCAACTTTGCCCCCATTTAACCAACTCTCTATCTCTTCAGGTAAGCGAGATCCCCATAGTGGCACTCGAAAAATGGACACCGTGTAGAACTTCTGATTAATGTCATTCTGTCACTGATGACAGATGCGGCCGGAAAAGTGACGGTGCGGCCGGTAAAGTGACAGGTGCGGCCGGTAAAGTGACAAGCGGCAGGAAACGTAGTCTGCTCTGCCTTTGTCATGGAAACTATAATGTCCTGGCATAAAATAAGCATGAAAATTAGGTTTCAGGACGATTTTGGGTAATAGTTACTTGTACAACTAGAGAAGAAAGTGGAGTTTTTCAACTCGAGTTCATGTATCAATTGAACAAGAGTTGAAAAACACTTTCTTCTCAAGTTTTACACATTATTTTTTCTGAAACTACAGTCAAAATTGAAAAATTATTGTGCACAATAATGAATTTAGTACTGGTATGTTTCAATTTTAAATGTCATTATTAAGATTAACGCGGCAACGGCAATTGTTTTTTACTTTCCTCACTAGAGAGGAAAATCACATTTTCTTCACACTTTTTAGAGACGAAAGTAGTTTGTTTCAGAAAAAATGCTATATTACAGAGCTAGCCGTGGGTAAGTTTATTGTTATAGGAAAGGGAAAAATTGCAAGATTGGCTATACGCAGCATACCTGATAAAACGCTGATCTACGAGACTTACATTTAAAAAAAATGCCAGGCGGCTTTGGTTTTTTTAACATATGAATCAATTCACAATTTTTTCCTTAGTACGAACAAACTGAATCATTTTCAGCCTCGTTAAAAAAAACACGTAATTCTTTACGCTGGATTCGAACGTTTCCCTAGCGAGCACTATAATTTTCCTGCAAAAAATGCGGATGGGGTTGATGTTACTAGACATTTGAGCGTAATTCATTTGTTTATCTACAACCAACGCAATAGCATACATTCATAATGCACTTTCCTTTAAAGCACTTGTTTCCATTGCAATAATCCTTGCACTCCTTAAAGATGCAATGTTGTCCCAATAAACATTCAACACCTAAAAACAATTTAGCGTGGCCACGAAGTAACGTATTCCAAAACATACCCCCCATAAGCATAATCAGCAACGCAATGGTGATAATAATTATCTTCGTACCCATTAGTACACTGTAGATACCACTCATTACAAAGTATTATTACAAGTATTTAAGACGAGGCGGATGCACTTTCGGCCGGTTGTTAATTTCCAATGAAGCGAGTGTTAATTTAACGGTCGATAAACAAATGAAAATCGAA
Organism: Photinus pyralis; assembly: GCF_008802855.1. Taxonomy (NCBI): domain Eukaryota; kingdom Metazoa; phylum Arthropoda; class Insecta; order Coleoptera; family Lampyridae; genus Photinus; species Photinus pyralis. Next base: position 46,878,449 of record NW_022170596.1, on the reverse strand, counting down.
CCAACCTCTAGTCATAAATAAAACCGCAATAATGACGAGGTTATTGCTTATTATTCTGTAACCATGAGGATGATGAATGCCCGATTAACAAAAAATATGGGAATTGCGTATGGCAATCTATTATTCGTCTACTGTCATTTTTATGCGAGGAAATGCATTTCCGGATAACAAAAAAGTAAGGACGCTTGTAGCGAACATTCCAGAAATCTCGATAGACATAGACGTATTTTGTTCTAGAATGTTCGCGACTACTCGGAAACATTCGACTTTACTATATAAGCAAATTGGATTGCGTTACAAGAGAGTACGGAGTGTACCGCGCCGTTTTGGAGGCTTTCTATTGGCTAGTTTGAAATTTAGCTCCAATATGGCGACTGGAACCAACGACCAATCAAAAACGACCTGTTGTCGCCACTGTTCTTAATTGAGTCACTGCAGGTTTTTACCAGGGACTCGTCCCCGCGACAGTTGACTAAATTCTGGGAGAGGCCACTACGCCAGGCATGCGCCAAAGTATCAAGTATCAACAATACAAAATTTGTTTCGTATTCACTGTGCTACGGACAAGAGTATAATTTGAAATGTAACGAAGGGACAGACAGTTTGAACGTAATTTGCGAATCCATAACGATCTCTAGAACACAACTGGTCAATTGGGATTCATTTGCTTGGAATAAACAATGGGCGAGAACTAACGGACAGTCGAATAAACCCGCCGAGTATCATATTTAATTAAAAAAGAGACAACGGGGGTCTGATTTGTAGTTGCCGCTGCTTCACTTTTACGAGACAATTACACGTTCGCATCAAACTTCCGCCATTACGAAATGAATTAGTTCCATTTTTGTCTCTATTACTTTACGACCTCCCTAAACCCATTAGACTACCATGTCGTATTTTAATCTCGTCAAATATTAAGCGAAGGTAAATTTCGAGTAAAAATAGGACGATTTGCATTAATTTAGGGACCCTGTTGAAATTGCGCTAATAAATTTCTTATTAATTACTAAATGCAAACTCCACTAGACTAGGAAGTTTTAGTTGGAAAGCCCTTAGCTCCATTGTGCGAGCTTGTTGAGAGATGCCGTTAAAAAGCAAAAGACGCTTTTGAATATTAGATACTTGAGAATGTAAAGCTTTACCTACAAGCCACGCGACGACGTTTAACATTAACTTGAGAGTTTTATTTAGGTAACAGCTTTAATGATTTTTGGAAGACGTTTTAAGAACTTATTAAAGATTTCTTGTACGAGAGAAACCGTGAAAATTCTTCTCGGCACTTTTTATAGCATCTACCTTAAACGTAGGTAATTAACGACAGATTTCATGCATACTCTTAGGGGAGTGGTACTCAAAACATGAAGGAAAAGAAACGTTTGTTTAATAACAAGCGAACAATAAGAAAATCAATACGTGTGACTTAGCACAATTTCAACGACCGACAGCTAATTGCTTCATGTATCTTTGTTAATTAACGTGATACGAAAAACCAATTAATTGATCAATATTTCAGAAGAAGCTTTTAGAATGATTTAGGGCCAATCCAAGGATCGAAATGCAAAAATATTAACTCGAAGAAATAGAATCTAGCATGAGAAAGACTACCACTTCGAATTTTAGTTGCAAAAACTGAATTTGGTTACTTAAAGGGAGTAAGTAATTGAATTAAGTAGTCGGAGCTTGTCCCAGCATTTTTTGTGCACGCACGTAATTGATCTGGATTATATCGAGAACAAAAGCGCGCCCTCGTTTTTCCCTTTTGGCGATTTAACGTGTGTCCCTTTATCTAAGCCGCCGGTGACGTGGGGATAGTTTGCTACATCATAAATTTACCCCCAAAGGATTCTAAACGAGCCAATGGATATTTTTGACAAAATCCTCTCGTCTCCTTTAGCACGTGTATAGGTGTATATTATTGCGTGTCATAAAAGAACAACATTCCGAAAAAAAACTACGACCATTAATCATTCAAGTTAAATTATCTGCCAAAAAACGAATCCGGCGAAGTTTTTCAATAAGCCCGCCTTTCATAATCTGCCAGAAACTTTTCCACACTTCCGTTATGAATTGATTTTATTATTATATTACTTCTCTGTTTACAGGCGAACATTCATTTTAAAAAGCGGTAATATATTGAAAGATAAATATCATCGGCGGAATAATCGAGAGCGAGGTCCGTTTTATTAGATTCGAGAGTAAATGATGTTCTCTGCACTATTGTGCAAGTAGTCGTTCAATTCGGCAAACAAACTCCGCACAGGCACAGGCGCAACGTGCCTTATCTTACATTCCATTCTAAAAATACCTTTGCTAGCAATACAATATGAATAAACAACAAATTTCATTAAATGGACAAAACGTACAATTATTCATTTTTTGGGAAGAGTGCTTTGAAAAAACAAAACGTTCTTTTGTTGTGAATAAAAGGTTGTTATAATTTAAATTATAATTTTCTTGCAAAACGAAGGTTCAGATGAAAATCGAATTTTCTCAACACAACTTCCCTGACAACGCTGCAACCAATCAGATGGATCAACTGTCAAACTTTTGTTTAACAACAAAAAAAGTTTTGTTTTTCCAAAGCACTCTTTTCAAAAAATTGAAAATTGTATTTTTAGGAAAATTGTGATACTGAACCACCATGTGTGATATATCGTTGTAAAGATCTCAAAATGTCAAAATTCCGCAACAAATTCAAAATGGCGCCCATAAGAAAAACTAAAGTTGCCACGTGTTTCTCCGTCATCTTAAAAGTTATTAAAAACGGGAAACCATATTCGGAATCTCCATTAAAATTTATCATTAAAAAATTTAAAACGAGAATCATCACTTCGTTTTTTTGCGATTACTAAAATTACTAAAAAAACGGGTTATTTTTATATTGGAGAAAAATAATTTGCTGTAAAGAATACCACAATATTCCGATTCCTTCGGAAGATATGCCAAAAACAACAGAACATATACAAAAAAATTAAAAAAGACACTTTTTCATTGTCACTGTGCTCTACAAAACAACGTTGAGAGATTTTCAATACAACGTTTCGTTTTGGAGAAATCATCATCAACTTTATTTTTTTATATGGCCCGACGAATACGACGATGTACGGCAAACAATAAAAAAAAAACAAAAGTTGGAAACTGCTGGATTGAACAGGATGGTGCCCCCGCGCACATCGCCCTTATGATGCGAGAATACCTATCGAACAAATTCCCTGAAAAATGGAAAAGTGTATACAGAAGACAATGAATTTATGACTAAAACCAAAACTTCAAATAATTAGAGCGACTAACTTCTTTAACTGATAGGGGGAACTGTTAAAGTTGGATAGCCACATCGGTGTAGTTTTACCACATGAAAAAATGTTGATAAGTTATAAACCTATAGTTCAATATTAAGACATTAACAAATCCAACCCCAAAATTAATTGTATTAAATTAAGAATTATCCAGAAGCAACGTTGCAACACTTCCTTTTTTTTAACACATTTTCCTCTGTTGTCCCATTTTCGATTGCACTTCTGAATTTTTAGTTAAAATTCTCAAAACTTCTCTTACATTTTTATGCACCTTCGATATCTGTTTACAAAATTAATTAAACTTGAGCGACAAGTGCAACTCTCATCTACGACCGGAAAAAAACATGAGATAAGCTTTTTAAATATTACGCAAAAAGCTATAGTTAATTGTACAACTAGACAGAAAGTGAATTATTTCAACTCGAGACACATGAGCGTAGCGAACGAGAGTAGAAAAACACTTTTTTCTGAAATTTTACACATAATTTTTTCAGAATCTACAATCAAAATTGAAAGGTTATCGTATGCAATAATGAAGTTTGATACATAGCAATCTAGATGTGGGTAAGTTTCAATTTTAAATATCATTATTCAGGTTAACGCAGCAATTGTTTTCTACTTTCCTCACTATGAGAGGAAAATCACATTTTCTTCGCCCTTGTTACAGGCGAAAGTATAGTTGTTTCTGAAGTAGTTTCAGAAAAAAGATTTTACCGCAAAATAAGCTGTGGGTATACAAAAAAAATGCGAGAGTTTTATTTCCAAATGCGTTTTGAACGTTTAAAATTCAAGTGTCATAAACCGAATGCGTTACAAATATCGACTGCGATATGATAAAACACGTTTTGCCGGATGCGGCATGAATGTAAATCGTGCAATTGAATAAAAAACGAATTACCGCAGATCACGATCGGCCAAATTGGTTAACCCGTCTAATAATGTTTGGTTGAAATGTGAAAAGTTTTCAAATTGTTAATCAGCATACATCCGCTCTCGTCTTCTCCCTCGTGAGTATGATACCGTAATTAATGTTGGCGTAACTTCTTTTTGCAGTTCAATACGTTACTCGTCTCCATTAGCACGGATTTCCAAATGGAGGAAATACACAAAAAAGAAATTGTTACAATCTCTTTTTGCTCAATTATGATTCTTTTTCCTTAGTTATCATCTCAGCAAACACTCTAGTTTGTATTACAATTGGAACTAAAGCGGTAATAACGTACAAAATGGGGCCACGCACATCACAGCTTGTTTGTAGAATTTTTTCCAAGATGCCACCTGTTCTGTTCGATTTCTGTTTCGGATTGTCGTGTAAGCGTCCATATTTTGATATCTATCCCAGGACAGGGTTCTTAGAACTTAAACTCAAGGGTTGGTCGGTTGGTGGCGTCCGTGTCCGCTCATTCAGCGGTTTCTTGCCGCCGTTTTGCCGTGTTTATTAATAAATATAATGTTCTAAATTTACTTGTTTTATTGCAAATTAAACTCCAATTATTATTCCGCTAATGACTCTTTAATTTTAAAGCTCGCCGACTATGCGCGAACTACCCCAGTTCGTCGCATACATTTTGGCGACCGAGCAGGAACTTGAAGGGTCCGGCACCGTCCGTTCCGGAAACATCCACCACCGTTTATCCCCAAAACAACCACCGCGGGAAGCAAAGTCAGCATTTTTTCCTTGGTTTACCAGGCGTGGAATTAAAAAAATTATTTCTCCGTATTTTTTTTGTATGGTCATTTTTTTTAAGTTAAACATTACGCCGGACTTTGAAAATGGTTCAATAATTATGGAATTTAAACACATAAGTTCTGGTCTGTATATTTAATTTTTGAAAAAGAATTTTTTCTACTGATTCGAATTTTGCTTTATTTATTTCATTGTATTATTCGCTGCGTATAAATAAATACCAATAGTATATAGTGAAAAGTAGCAGGTGTAAATTTGACAACCGTATCCCGTAGTTAGAGTTCCGTCCTATTTTCCCGTCCCGGAGTTTAGTTTGTTTTAGGATAGCGTGCCGAAGAAAGGGAGGTGTGACGAAGCACCCGTTTTCCGCCTTGAGCTACCCGAAGTCATGACCACACCGTATATTTGTGGAGTCGACAGCTTTACCGAACACCCGGTATCTAGAAGGAAGTGTTTTAAGTTTGGCGCTTCGTTACTATGAAGTTTCTGAATTTACGTACTTGCACTAGCAGATGAAGGGTAAGTTTTCTGTTTATTTTCCCGCCGATAACGCACGTAAGTAGTGAAATAATCAGTTTTGCACCCTTTCCTGTAAGAATCTTTAAATTGTTTTTATCGCCACCGAAAGTTCTCTTGCCAGGGAAGAAGAGAGACAATCAAATTTAATAAGTTTTAGGTACGTTAATTACCGATTAATCGATTTTAGTTTTCTAGTGGTACACGAAAAACCAGGATAGAAACGTTGTTTACGCGTTTACAGATAGCAGCTTGCTATCTTGAACTCGTCGATTGCACTTAAATTCCAAGAGACAATTGGAACTTCGTTTGCCGAAACTTCAGTCCAGCAAATCAAGTGAGTATAATTAGTAGCAATTACTTTTAATGAGTTACAGAAAAAAACCGTACGTTTGAGCTGGGCTTTAGCTCAAAAGAAGCGCACTTAAAAAATTTGAAGTTTGATATCGTCATATCGATCCCATATTTTTCCGATATCGCGAGAAAAAAAACTCGAAATGGACGTTTCAATAAAAAGAAAACGCGTTATGAATTTAGATCTTTTTGCTTTTGATATTTCGCCGCTACGTTTTTGACCGCCGCCATTTTCTGGACCCGGACACCGTTTCCAGCAGACCAAATTACCGAAGAAAGAAGTATAAATTGGCTTTACAATACAAATTATTTCAATATATTGTTACAGAATAAAAAATAATAATAATAATAATAATTTAGAATACATATGATCCGGTTGCTCCGCTATTCAAGGGGTTGAAAAACTCACCCCCGTACATTATCTCGAGAACGGCACATAGTATCACGACCAAATTTACACGAGAGCTTGATAACAATCCCACATTTAATATTCAAGAAATACATCCCCGTGCGTGACCATCCAAGGGGTTGAAAAACTCACCCCCTTATATTATTTCGAGAACGGTACATATAATTTGTATTGTAAAGCCAATTTATACTACGGGCGTCTTCGGGAATTTGGTCTGCTGGAAACGGCCCGCTCTTCACAACGGTGTCCGACTCCTGGCTGCTTGGTGGTGTCCGAGTCCGTCCGTTCCGCCATCTGCCGCTACCGTGTTTATTAATGCATATAATTTGTATATTTACTTATTTATTTTAAATTAAACTCCAATTATTATTCCGCTAATGACTCTTTAATTTTAAAGCTCACCGACTATGCGCGAGGTGCTAGACGGAATCGAATGCAAAAAGAACGAACTAAATATCCTGAAAACTGTAGGAATAGTAATGGGCTCGAAAGGAGAAAGTGGCAGTAATAGCGCCTTTCAACATGAGTTGGAAAATGCGCTAAAAATCACCAGAATTCGAAGAGAACCATTTGGCTGATAGGCACAGTATGAAGGACCTACAGAACCTAAAGAATGTCAGGAATTGAAAGGGAAGATTTCAAAGAAGTTTAAAAATCTTGGGAATGAGAAAAGCTGTGAACGTAGAAGAATTGAAAAATCTTAGGTCTGAAGAGATCGAAGAATTGAAAGGTTCTGAAAACGGCACAGAGATGGAAGAATTTAAAGGACGTGAACGAACCAAAAAATTCGAAAAATGTGGAGAATCTAAAGCTTCCAAACTATTCGAAAGGTCTAAAGGATCTGAAGAAGGAAAACGAATGAGACCAATCGAAATAACGAGAAAAAAAAGACATTCCAAGTCAATAATAATAATAATAGAGATTTATTGCCCAACAGAACAGACATTCCAATTACAGGACAATACATAATAGTTAACACGCAATTATTTAGTGTAATAAGAAAAAAGAAAAAGAAAGAAACACAACAAAAAACTCAAAATCTTAACATAACTAAACAACAACAAAATAAATAAATTCATATTTAAAAAAAAAAACAAAATTAAATTGTCGACAAACTGCAAGTTACATTGTATGCATAAAAAATAGAGAGCAGGTGTAACGTGACATTTTCACTGTGACATAAACTTCGAAGCACGGCTGATATTTGAGATAAAGATCATGGTGAATGTCGCACAAACAAATAGGATTTCATGGATTTGAAGACAAGCTGAAAGTCCGAAGAAGAACTTGGACGGCCTAAAGTATTGTAAGATATGTACAAATACGAAGAAATGAGCAATTTTGATGAACCAAACATCTCTAAAAAGACATTGAAGAATCGAAAGAATTTGACGAATGAAAAAAAAATACAAAGAAAAATTAGATGAATTATAAGAATTGAAACGTTCAAAGAAAATTAAAAATGAGAAGACATCGAAGGACCCGATAAAGAAACAAAAGAAAAGAAAAATTCAAAGAAACAGACGAAAAGGGTAATAGCGCCTACTAACGAAGTCATGTGTTCTATTTGTAAGCTGAATGCCGAACGCAGAGTAAAAGGAAATTTGATCATACAACTTTACTCCACGTCATCGAACCAAAAAGAGAGTTCGTCCGTCGGCTTCGAGAAACCACCCCGCCATACAGCCAGCGACTTTCACGGATATTTTCACAGTCAAGGTACACTTATGGCAAAATTTGAGGTCTATGACGCGGTTAGCTGTTTAGCTATTGCATTATTGAAGATTAATGTACAGTATCATACCCCCACCCCTAGTCAGAGCCAGAAAGATACTGATTCAATTCTAGTCGCAACAAAAAGACAGCCGTCTGAGATTACAAATCCTATTTCGGAAGAATCGTAGCTTTCGACTCTTATATTAGTGGTGGAATAATGGCACTTCTACTTTCAATAAAAAGAAACGATTCCCATAAAATTCAATAAATGTTTATTTACGAATGTGTCGCCTTACAACAAGTGGCACACCGCTGGAATTGGAGATAAGCGCCCGTTACCCTTAAAAAAAGTAGGGGGGCCAACGTCCAGCCGATGTGAATAAAAAATAATCTAGTTGCATTAATTTGAGATTACACAACGCGTAATAATTTACAGGATACGCTCAAGGATAACATCCGAGCCCGCTTTGGAAAACGGCCAGGAAAAAAAGGCGCAACTAATTGCAAACGCGCTCGTCTAACGGGGAATCTTAAATAAATTCGTAAGTATTCGGAAGAAAAAAAAATCGCACGACTCGAAGATCGACCTCGAGGGAAAGTTTGTCCCATCAATTTCGCCCCCATTGAAGAAAAATACTTTTCCGATTTAAGAAACAACCGCATGGGATTAAAGTTGGAATGGCAGCCGCAAATAAAACTTTTTACCAAATGAAACATATATGAGCGCACCTTCATGTATTCATCCCTGGAGAATGAGAATTGCGATAGAAGTTGCACATTACAGCATCCCTGCAGTCTTGTCGCGAACTTCGTGCAAAATAGATGCTAAAGCGCGCTTAAAATTACCGTACGTAAACGTTCTCGTACACTATTAATCTTAAGCACCTACGAAATGTGATTGTCTTAATAAAGTGCTAGATAAAAAAGTTGTGAGTTGCAAAACACTGCTTTTTTCGATGTCTTTTCTAAACAATGCACGATTAAGTTTGCTTTTAATCTCAAAAAGTTTCGAATTTTAGGCGTTGGCCTTCTTGAAGCAAAAAACAAACGATTTGCTTATTCTGACCCTACCAACTCATACGATTGCATTGAATGTACTCTCAATTTTTAAGGAAGTTACCGATGATTTAAAATAATCCACCAATTAGCATTAAAATCGGATTCGGTATTTAGACGCTACAAACTCGTACGGTTACCTTCGATCGAATCAAATTTAAATGAGCATTACTGTGGAGAAACAGGACCGAAAAGAAAACCAAGTAATGCAGTTTAAGTGCCTTCAAACAGAACGCAAAAAACTGAATATCTGACTTTGAAGTTTACTAAAACATCTTTGCAGTTTGACAACATTTGCTTGCAAAGTTTAGCTGTTTTTGTTCGAATCGTCTTCTTTGCAGCTTCAAAACCTTTAAACTTTTCGCTTTAAAGGCAGTGAGGGTTATTCAAAATTCGTTAGAGCAGCACGTGCTTCGATACATACAAAATCAGATATTCATAGAATCTGTATATTTATGAGATTTTCTGTGCGTATGTTTGACTTGACGCGAAATTTAAACGGATTTACAGATCCGCCCACTTCAAAATTGAGATCATACCCAGTGCTCTCGAAAATCATCCCTTCATTTTCCGCCAGTCAGGTTAGACCATGAGAAAAGCAGTGATGATGCAGAGCGCGCGATTATAAAGCATGTTTTGACGTAAAATTAGTGCCCGATAGTTTGGAAAAGAGCAGTAAAATGGCTGCCGGTAAGTATCACGAATCTCCAATAAATTATGAAAAACCATCTTTTGTTTTCCCTCAATCCTCCTCCGCGTAACAAGTGCAAATCCGCTATATTAACGGCAATTAAAAGCGAGTGTGAAAAAAGCTCGATTCGTGGAAGCTTTCTCCATAATCTTCGCGACAAATATTTGAACGAGAGGGTGAAAACACAGCGTAATCCAATTTCTTTCGAATGACGGTGTTTGGGATTGTAATTCTACAATGGAAATATGATAAATCTTCCAATCTCAGTGAACTTTTCAATTGCGATTTTTAATTAGAGCTTTAAACGATTAATCCACAAGAAACAGCGACGAAGCGCAGATGTTCGTAATCGTTAATAGGCTAGAAATTTCATTTATAGTTAATATGAATGAGTGATTAAGATGGTTACTAGCGCAATGCAGAGCTACGTGATTAGTTTCCTATTCCGCTATGGCACTTTAACTGGAGATGGACTCAAAAAGACGGAGCGGAAAGTGGATAACGCGTAAAATTTTATGGAAACGTGTCGAGAATAGCAGGGATGAAAATTTAATGAGTTTAAAGATAATATTTTAAGAAAATACGTAAGAAAAATCATTTTAAACTTGCTGTAACCGATACCAAACTTTACGACAAGCCCCATTCGGACGTGCTAGACTACCAAAGACATCGGATCACAGCTAAACTTTTCAAAATCGTGAAAAGAACCGCCTCCAAGTTGAAGTGTAATGAAACCTTACAGATCCATCATTACTGCCTTTTGTCCGCTCGTACGTTGTCATCGAACAAACTGTAACTTTTATGGTTTGTCTCGTTCAAACAATAAAGAATGCCCCTTTTTCCTGGAGCTTTCGTCGAACCTTCTCACATTGACCAAAAAATCATAGAAATCGCAAGAACAAGTTTATGTGATTTGCTGACGGCAAGTCTCATCCGATTTCCACTAATAATCGAGGAACTATCCCATTTACTTCTCCCATTGTGGAAGTAAGATTTACTTGAAATTCTAAAGTCGTACCGCGATCGGTCTATAAATGTATAACGCGATGAGAAAGCAATTTCGAAACGGTTAAAATATCCCACAGATGCAATCCATTATTTACACAATTACGTTCAAACGAAAATAATTTCGCATAGTGCAGCGCTTTGGCAATTAATTGCGAAATTCGTTTATCCAATTCGAATTTATAGAACAAAGCGAATTAATTTGGTTTTTGTTAAAAAATAAAGTTGTAGGTTCGTTAAAGCAATTTGTCGCCAGTTCGAGCGGAACACTTCCGCTGAACGTTTTTAAATCATAAAATACTGGGCTCTTCAATTAAGAATTAATTTACCATTAGCCATCACCTGCCATGATGCTTAGTGTCAAAAATCACGGTCAGTTTCGTGAAGAAAATCATAGTAATCACAATAAGTACAAATTCACTAAGCTGACCATGTATTATAGTATAATGTGTATATTACAATGGTTCCGATTGCAATTTCAATCCGATTTTCGGGTCTATATGAGACAAATACATCCGGGGAAAGGAAGTACAAAAACGAGAGACGATTGTAAAGTAAAAAAGGGAGATGGAAAAGACCATAGATTCATTAGCAAAAGAGGGCAGATGTGAAACACATGAGAAGAACCACGAAATATAATAGACAAAGCATGGGAAACGGGAAGAAAAGAAAAGAATATGAGAATGAAACAAGTATAAATTGTGAAAGCGCATTTTTTAACCGAAATAGCTTTTGTTTTACATCACTAATGGATATATTTCTTGCAGACGTCTTAATCGCCCTTTGTGAGTACCCTCTTCCGACAATCCGTTCTTGAGGTATAAGGGAATAGACCCGATCACGATACGAGGTCGAGAAGGAGGGCTATGGTTGGTAGAAATCAATTCCTTTCGTTGAGACCTTTCATTAGAGTACCATGAAGGATAAAACTAGTCCCCCCCCCCACCCCCCATTACTTACATTTTGATTCCAGGTTTTATACCTTTTATCCTGGGTTAAGTAAAAGTCAAATAAATACATCTCCTATGAAACATTAAAAATATAACTTACAGGGTGTTTTTTTTTGGTAGGTCCAAAGTTGCAGAACTTCATATTTAAAAGAATCACTTTTTTTAAATGGAACACCCTGTATATTTTTCTGTCATCATTTAGCTCCTCCAAAAACCTTCAACTTTTGATAATAATGTCCAATACCTATCTCTGATAGTTTTCGAATTATCTTGGTTTTCCTGAGTTTTATATTAATATCTTAAATAAGTTATATGTAATTTACATCTCGTCCAAAACGAAAATCATATCGATTAATTTATTGACTCACCCTGTATTTGGCGACGAAAATTTAGAATAAATGAGAAGATTTTGCTCTACCAACTTAACCAAAACGAGATTATGACACGAAGAGCAAAAAAGTTAGTTCATGTGATTTGCTATTATAAATAAACATTCTGCCCATTTTTGAGCATCATCCTGAAGTAAGTAGGAATAAAAAACAATTCTTACTGCACTGATAGGAGACCTATATCTATCAAACGAGATACCAACGAATTTTCAAGTGCCGAGATCTCGTCCCTCACACGGATGAACGAAAATAACGCATTTTATTTTAGGAAAAATGCACTAAACAAACGACAGACGAAATATGAAACGTCAAGAACAAGGGGGAAATACGTGAAATTAATGAAGAAAGACAAACTATGATGGGCGAAAGGACGAAAGCCAAAAGGTGAAAGACGAATCAGTAAAGATGATACTTGTGCGAATGAAATGGAGAGACAGGGAACAGGGAGAAACGATAGGCGATACTTCAATTATGCCATTCCATTTTAGGAAAGGATAGACGATACAAGATGCGAAAAGAAAAATGCGAAAGGAGAGATGAGTGACCAGGTTATGCATAGAAAAAGATTACGGACGAAAAACAAACGACGAATTAAATAAGGCGGTAAACGAAACATGAGAAGCGATAGGCAAGACTATATAAGAATCAAGAATGGCAAAAGATATGAAGAGACAAAATGCGAGAAACAAAAAACGGGGAGCAAAGGATGAGAAACGAGAAAAAAAAACAAGAAATGCGATAGCAAAAAAGGAACGTGAGACCACAGAATAATGACGAAACATGTTACACGAACCAGAAAAAATAAAACACGTGAGGATGGAGCTGAGCGAGGGAAGAAGTGAGACGAAAAAGGAAAAACGAGAGACGAGAGGTGAAAATAAGAAGCGGAAGAGAATTCTATTCATTTTAGAGACAAATCTTTGCCATACTTTTTGGCAGTTTCTCCGCTGTACATTTTAATATAATCAAATTAGCGTAATTTTTCTCATTTCTATCAGGTTTTCAGGCTATAATCCTTCAGGAAAGTTTATTTTTCAATTGATCTAAGGCATACCTCTACTATGCCAAGGTTTGTGTAATGGTTTTAAAATTATCCTTTTTACAACCCTTAGGCATATTCGGGATTTAAATAGGGCTCTAATGAAACTCCCATGTCAAAGTGATAGTTTTAAATCCAGTGCCTATGGTGAGTAGAGGTGTGAATTACTCCATCAGACCACTACTCCGCCAAGGTTTGTGCAGAACTGGCCATCGGCTCGCTCGGCACTGGTTTTTGAAATTGTCCTTTTTATAAACCTTCGGCTCGTTCGACATTTGAATAGGGCTCTAATTAAACTTCCACGTAAAAGTGATAGTTTTAAGACCTAGGCAGAATAAAAGTATGATTTACCCCATCGGACCTTTACTCTACCTAGGTTTGTGCCAAACCGCCTTCGGCTCGCTCGGCACTGTCATTTTTGCAAGCCGTGGTCTCGTTTCGGCATTAAAATAGGTCTCAAAATAAACTTCCACATAAAAGTGATAGTTTTAAAAGCAAACCTTGGCAGAGTAGAGGTTTGATTTACCCCATGAAACCTCTACTCTGTCTAGGTTTGTGCCGAACTCGCACTCTAAATAAATTTCCACTAAAAAGTGGTAGCTTAAAAGCAGTGCCGAGCAAGCCGAATACAAGTTTGTCACAAACCTAGGCATGATTTACCCCATCCGATCTTTATTCTACCTAGGTTTGTGCCTAGTTTTAAAATTGTGACATTCCCATGCCTTCGGGTCGTTCGGCATTGAAACAGGCCTTAAAGTCTTTGATTATTTATAACAATAATAATAATATATTTATCCAAAAGATCCTAAACGGATATAGGACAAGTCAAAGGTCAAAGGATTTTAAAAGGTACAGCGGACTACCACAAAAGTATACGCTACTTCTTCTTACTTTTGGTACCGTTTTACGTGTCTGGAAAAGATGAATCCAGAAAGGTAAATCGTGAAAGAGAAGAAATTGGGGGAGGTTACAGATGAAGAAAGAGAGGCAATAAATGATAGGGGAATTAGAAAAGACGAAATTGCGAAAGCAGAGATGTAAGACAAGAGAAGAATCAAGAGCGACAAAAGACGAGGTGAAAGATGGAAGACAAAAAGTGGCAAACGAGGAATGAAAGGGGACAAAAAAACAGATAAGAGATCAAGAACGAATAAAAAAGGGTATGAAAAGAATAGGGAACAATCAATTACGGGAGGTGGGAGATTCAAGAATTAGAAAAAAAATGAACAAAAAGAAGACAGCAAAATAATAATAATAAACAAATCAAAAAATATAAAAATGAGACGCTATCTGTAGCTGAGAGAAGAAGAAAGATACGGGTGAACGGAAAAAAAGAAATCGACCAAAATCAAATTTTTAGTTCTGACCGAAAACATGCAAAAGAAAAGAGGCAAAAGATAAATTAGAACACGTAATAGACGAATGAAAAAAAATGAAAAGGCGTGAGATGAAAAGGAATAAAAGATGAAAGAGCATAGGGTTTAGTGGAGTCGGTTCCACCCACGGTTGAAGTTGAGCCATGGAAAAGAAGGGTTTTGGAAATGAACCAATGTACCTAATTCTAAATTCAATGTACCTCAACATATCGTAAAACGCTTTCATTATATCTTTCATTATGTCTTTGCTTTTCGGAACATCCTGTATTTTGGTTGAGACTGCACTGTGTCTCCGCTGTTCGCAACTCTGTGTCACTTTTTTGCGAAACTTTTAATACCACAAAAAGATTCAATCTACTTTTTTCTGAGATACCTACAAGGTGAAAACGAAAAGTTTGACTTGTTGAGATCTTATCACATTTTACTACCCATGTATGATAGAGCCCATTTTATGTATTTTTACGTAGAATCCAGTGGCGTAGTGAAAAAAATTTTTAAAACACCGTTTCTGAGGTTTTATCCAAAGTCGTTATTTTTTAAATGCAACACTACATTTTCACGTCAATTTTTTGTATTCTTTTTCCTGATTACATTGAAGTATCACAGCCTATATTTTCTTTAATCTTAGCCCTAAAAATCAATAAAAAACCTTGTTTTTTTTTACTATTTTTAAATAGTAGACCATGGATTCGTGGAGATTCTGTTTTGTTTATTGTATCCATGGTAACTAAGGCAGCCGATACCAATCAATAAAAATGGCTGACGGTAGAACATGTAATTTCAAAATTTGGAAAAATATGATGTGTAATTATATAAAAAAAAAAGTGTAATGGGGACGCTTCCAACTGCGATCCCCATGGAAGAAATTTATTATTTATTATGAATGTTTGATCTTTAGAAATTTTGAATTCTTCATTTGTTTAAATAAAATTTATATATCAAAAATTATATAAAATAAAATATGTACCTAATCAAGAAAAAGAATGCAAAAACATTGACGTTAAGATATACAGGATGTTGCAATTAAAAAATACCAACGTTGGGTCAAATTTCAAAAACGGTGGTCCAAAAATTTTTTCCACCACGCCACTGGATTTTCGTTCACCCTACGTACTAACACCTATTGAAAAAAAACGCAATTTTCTGCTGAGATCTCAAACTCTTATGCGGACGGATGCAATTCCTTAGTAGTAGCAGATGTGGCAAACTACATACATATCACAAGTCGGAATATTCCCAAGCGCCCTCTCCCGGTTAGCCATCTGCTGCAGAGACCCCTCGACCTCTTTCTATACGCGTACGCGAGATGCTTTCCAGAAAAACACTTTTTCAATCAAAAGGAACAAAATGAGTTGCTTCATTATCGAAATAATTAATTAGAGCCTATCATTGTTTCACTTCATAAAGATAATGTTCAACGGCGAGATAAATCAAAACGCCTCAACTTAATTTGCCTGCACCCCCCTTCAAGAGTGGAACAAAGTTGATACTCTACGATAAGACCCCCAATTTATCTTCGCGAAGGCGTAACTTTATTAAAACGGGCGAACGAGTTATTTTTTGAACCGGCAGTATAATAAAAAGCTTTGCTCACTGCTGGAGTGAGAAATCTATCGCAATACTTCACCTGAGCTTCCGCCTGCGAGACGGATTTTTCATCAGTCGGCGTAGATGCGAGATGATTACAGTTCTAACAGAATTTAAAAGGCATCGTTGCTAAAGACGCTCCCGTAAGTGAATAAATTAGTTTCGCAAGGGGGTGTAAAACTATGTCGCCCGTTATCAAAATGAAATCAAGTTACAAGTGGAAAGTTGCCTAATATAGTTATTAAGTGGATTAGGAAAGAGAAGTTAAGTTCAATTTTCCGAAGATCGATACTGTTTATCGCACGATTTTTATAATACAAGCTTAGTGTTCCCAAAAGCACGAAGGGCGTCCCCGTTTCACAGACGACGCGGAAACTATGAGAACAATTTCAATTTAGAGTTTTCTCTATTTACGGTATATGGAAGTTGGACCCAGTTCATAAAACTGTAAACCGAACTTACGCGAAAAACAAAAGAACAAGCTGCAGTTTAATAGCATTATGCTCTTCCAAGCGAAGATAATTTTAAGTTATACGTCTAATAGATACGACAAACATTTTATATGGATGATGTGCAAGGGGGATAAAAACGTCGTCATTATATTAATTTTATTCATTTTTACTCTACGTGAACCGGTATCGAACCCTGGTATCCTCTCGGTCGTAGGCTTCCCTAGTGATACAATACACCCCTGCTAAGTTCTGCATATTTGTACATTTCCGCTTCCGCTATTTTATAACGGAAGTATAACGGAATTGTTCAAATATGGCCAGGTGCGCTCCGATTGGCTGAACGGGACGGCGCGTGCGTGGTTTGTCAGCCGAGCTGACCGTCAGACGTGTCGTAACTTGTTTGTCTTTGTTACTTTCATTCATCTCATTATTTTGTCGCAACAGTTTGTGCGATTTATTGCATAGTTTAATAAACTAAGTAATTGTTCTAGGTTTTATCAAATTTATAATAGTATGTACACTTCCGTTTCTTCCTCCGCGTCTGGAGAAAAAATATTTTGTCGTTGCATCATTAGCCTTCACTAATCCAAGCTGCTCGGTTAGATTTTGGACACTCTGACCGATTTTGGTACTGCGAACAAACGAGGGGCGGGTTCTATCCTTTACAATGTAATTTGTCACTGGACTATTCGGGAGCTTGTACTTGGCAATTTGAATTCCATAAACCACAACGTCAGCTGTGACCTGCTAGCCCTACGAACACTTTTTTGAGTGTTACGATCGAAGTAATTATCGTATCATCATTTACTCCGTCATTAAGCTGTCGTCGCCGGCATTAGCGCCATTATCGACAACCACTCGACGTAATCTTGGCACCAAGATTGATTATGAATCGTGCGAGTAACTTTCTCCGATAAAAAAAACGCGACTTTTTGCGAGTTTCGACAAGAACAGGGTGTGAATTAATTGAAGCCGAGAGAGTGTCCCCTTATATGCATATCAAAGCTTCGGTCGGTTACATCCGAAATGGGACTAATTAAAATTCATTTTCTACGCCATTCCGGGCTTTGGCTTCTCTAAATTGCCCATTTCGCTCGAGATGTTTGTCTAGCTCTAAGATCCACCACGTTACGCACCTAATTCTCTCCGCCCTCTACGAAAAACTGTGCGAAATTTGTCTCAGTCATTCAGTTTGCGGAAACCGCAGCCCCGAGTGGGCGGACTGTGATTTGTAACTCTTGCTAGTCTAGGTTATACAACAAAGAAATTAATCGGCATTATTGACAAGCTGTCACTTCTGGACCAGATTTACGCGTGGGGTTGATCTCAATCAGTAGACTTGTCGTTTCGATTTTTCACTCAATGTAAATTCCACTTTCTTTTGACCTTTGGTTCAATTGTGACGATTTGTTCACTAATGAGTATCATCCAAAAAAGCTGTCACGTTTAAATGGGTTGCTACTTTTTTGGCTCATTGTACAATAAGAAGTACAATAGTGCCGAAAGAGGCGCCAAAGAAGAAGTCCCAAATAGTTGATGATAGAAACGCGAATTAAGTATAAGAAAATTTGCTGTGAACTAGCACAGTGATGATGATGATTTGATCTCTTGAATTAAGCAAAGAAATCCTTGTCCTTGTAAATCAATTTTCACTATTCAGAACCGAATAGTACCCTTTATCCAGAGCAGAAGTCATCGAGACAGTTCCGGAACAAACCACACATCCTCAAAATTACCCTTTAGCCTTATTATTGACAATCATTTCAATGTTGACAATGCCCTTGCCAAGCGCCTTCATTGATTGGCCATTTCCGACTTGCGCGTACTTTTCTAGGAAACAAGAACACTTCAAAAGTAGAAAACCAATATCATGACGTGCTGCGTTTTACCCGAATCTGCAATCCAAACATTGGTTCCGATTGGCTAACAAACACGAGCCCTTACTGACTCTTGTCAGACTTGTCGAATTCTTACAGTTCCGCGTATGATGGCCTAACTCGCTACAATTGTAACATTTTGGGACAAACTTCTTTGATTTTCGTCAAGACAGTAGGGGGGGGGGGGGGTTCCTTTTTTACCCCAATACCTCTCTTACTAGCTAACGTGCGTGTGGCAAAAAGAAGAGTAGGAGACGTTAAGAATTGGTGAAAGAGGTCCGAAAAAGGTGTAAAAGTCAATAAAAAATGAAGTCGTGAAGGAAAGAATATTATGAAAAAAAAGACATGAAGGAAAAACGTGAATGAAGACATGAAAGTGAAAATATGCGGAGTAAGTGCAAAAAATATGTGTAGAAAGCTAGGAAGATGTGAAAGGGGGAGGAACGAAGGAAATAGGAGGGGCAAAGAAAAGAGATATGGAGGAAATGAGAGAAGAGATCAAGAAATGAGGTAAAACAAAGGGGGCGTGAGGAAGGTATGAAATAGAAGCGTGGAAAACAAGGATGGAGGCACACAGGAGAAATAGAACTGGAAAGTTTTAAAGGATGAAAGAAATGTGGAAGGGGGTGAATAGGAGAGATGTAAAACGAATTCAACGAGGCAAGAGAAAGCGTAAAAGAGGTTAATGCAGATGTGAAAGAAAACGGGAGTAGGAACATGGTCTAAACGGCATTGTTTTTTAGGGAGGAGAAAGTGTAAAAAAAAGAAAACCTTAATAAAGGAGATATTGAGTTGAGAAGGTTGACATGCAGAAGCTGTGAAGGATGGTCGAAAAAAGGAGACACTAAGGAACGAGAAAAAGAAGCATGGCGGAAGCTCGAGGCGCAAAACTTGACAAGGACGTGCGAAATCATGAACCTGGGGGCGGATGCGTGAAAGGAAGAATGTATTAAGGGAGACGCAAAGAAAACTTGCAGTAAGTATGAAAGGCGCACGACCAGAAGCAAGGAAACGCGAAGGAGAGGTGAAGAAGACAGGAAGGGAAATATAGACACTGAGAAAACAAAGAGAGAAAAGACGATTAAAACAGACGTAACAAAGAAATAGTAACAAAAAAAAGCATGGGTGAGGGACTCTTTAAGGAAGAAAGTTAACGAGGAAGCTGTGACGCAAAGAGGAAAGAAAGTAGTGGGGACGTGAATGTCTTGAGGCATCGAAAACAGGTGTCACGGTTGTATGCAGAAAGCGCGTGAAGGAAGAAGCGAGGGCGAACCAGATGTGAAAGACCTTTAAATAGACGGAAACGGAAACAGAATGGCGAAAGAGGTAAGAAGAACGCATTAGAAAAGTAGAAGAACATGAAAGACGTAAAGAAGGAGTGAAATGTGAAATATGTAAGAGAAGGGTAGATGCAAAAGGGAGAAACAAAAAATTGTGAAAGAAAAACGCGTGAGGAAAATATGAAAGAAAGGAAACAAACAAGTAAAAAGGTAGTAACTTCAGCGCAATAGCTATGTACGCTATGTTTTTCTTTACTAGCGGCATCTATGGTTAAAATTGCAAAGAAATATCTCCATAAATAACTGACGTTGCGCAGTTCGCGCTTGCGCACATTTAATTTATGCTGTATGCGATATGTTTGTTTTTACTAGAAGCGTCTATGGTTAAAATTTTAAAGAGAGATCTCCATAAGTAAAAAAGTTCGCCTTTTTTCATCAGTATGCGCATGCGCGCAATTGATTTTTACTTTGTGCGATGTGTTTGCCTTTGCTAATGACATTTGTAGTTTTCGATTTCTAGTAAAGAAAAACTACTACAAGCATCTATGGTTAAATTTCAAAAAAATATCTTCATAAATAAGGAAAATAAGAACGAACTAAATATATTGGAAACTGTAGGAGTAGTTAAGGCCTCGGACGGACGGACAGAGAAAGTGGCTGCAATAGCGCAACCAATTTCGTTAGAAAATGGGCTAAAAAGCCGTAAGGAAACGAAAGCAAATCGTGTAGTGAAATTGAAACTACTAAAGATGCACAAAAGAAGAAGGGCGAAAGGCAGCGGTGTGTTTTTCGACGTCTGATTCGAACATTTCTTATGTTTCTTAGAGTTATCAATTTCTTTTTCATTTGTTTCACTACTCCCTCGATATTTCACATTCTTCAAGTTTTTAAAATTCTTCAGTTTCTTCGTATGCTTGTTTTTCTTCAAATATTTTGAATCTTCATGTATTAAATAAATGTGCGGTTTTGAACTACTTTTAGGGAAATTGTCCTCGAGTCCTGAATTTGGAATATGCAGCCTATGTCTTGCTGGTGTGCCAGACGGCCATTAAATTTTGTTGTCTTAAGGGAGTCCGCCTCCCATGAATGATTTCCTGAGATACTGTTTTTGAAAGTAAAACGTAACTTTTACATGCGACAAGATTTTGCACACGCATGCCTTTAGTGGCGCCAAATAATTTTTTTGAAAATAGGGGGGGGGGGATCACACGTTCTACCCTTCATGGTATTCTAATGAAAGGTCCCATCGAAATGAATTGTTTTGTACAAATTTAGTCTTTCTTTTTCTTTATTTGTGTCTCATTTAGCTTTTACAGGATCATCATTGATTTGCTCGGCATCAACACACCTCGCATTTTTCATTCGCCCTCTTTCAGCCTAAGCGATTCTCAAAGCAACATTTCCAATCCGACCGAGACATCGGATTACAAAACTTAGTATCGGAAGCACGTACGTACGAGAAAAAAGGGAAACTTTTTTCGCTTCTTGTAGCGTTTAAAAGTTTCAGATATCTAAATCGTTGCGTTCTCCTCAATTTTACGCTATAAAATCTGTTTACAAACTTTCGTGCCGCGCAAAATTTGGTCGGATTAAATTGCGCGGGCGAAACTTTTGTTCGCAAACGAGATCCAATTGAAAAATAATAACGGAGGCGTTAGTAGGTGGGTATCCTATATCCTGAACCTAAACGGTACGTTACTATCAGACGATACTTATCGAAGCATAAAACGCAAATCGCCTCCTTTACGGCGGTGATTATCCTCCCGAAGTTTTGAAATATTTTCGCAACTACTGTTAACGAAGGGCGGATCCGCAAACTTTCAGATAGATCAAGTTTTTTTTTGGAATAACAAAAGAAACAAGCGGGATGGATAATAAGATTTATGACAAACACGTGGCGAGTTGCCAACTCTGGGGGCGTTTAGAAAAAAGGTCGCATTGCGATTTAGGTTAAAATAAGTTGGCTTCAGCAATTACGCTAAACACCGTCATGAATATCGATGTACATATACGTTTAAAAAACTAAAAGACAAGATTAATATATATTCCCTCCACATCCTATGTCTACATGCCCTCGGTTGTAACGGTGACGTTACACGATCCCTCTCCTGTTTTGCTTCGGCGCTTTACATTTAAATGTAAAAATCGTTCCCATTTACATATCTCGCAGAGATATAGACTACTACAGCAGGGTTTATTTGGGAATATCAAAATTTAATTAAAAAATGTATGCTTCTTTTAAGCAGGGATTCGCCTACATTTATTCAAACTAACGATCGAGCAGAGCGTTTTCCAAACCACACACAATTTCCTGGTCCGTTCAGTTTTTGATCGCCCATCAAGCAATATGTCCATTTGCTTTAACGAGGAAATGTGGACATTAATATTAGATTACGAAATAGCACAGTCTTATATTACATGCCAGCAACTCTTCAAGTGGACCTAGCGAATATAAACAAATCGGAATGATACAAAAATTGAAAGAAAAGCAAACCAACTGACAAACGTTTTGTGATTTATAGTGCCGTTTAGACTGTACAAAATGGAATTAATTAAAAAATTACCAAAGTCCTCGTGTATAAAAATCTGTAAAATCACGACGTTAGTATAACACGCTCAGGAATGGCGCCAAGATGTCGCCGACCCCACATCATGTTGTTAATTACAGGGCTCCGGAAAAAGTCCCCAAGTCTGCACAATTGTCATGATTACTTTTAAGCTGGGAAGAATGAAGAAACTACGCAGGTTTTCTTCAATGTTTAAGACAGTATATTAACATCTTTGCGTACTAAATTAAAATACACAGGGTGTCCCAGATAAAAGTACCTACATGAGCATTTCGGATTTTGTTTGCAATAAAATTCAAAGGCATAGAAAAAATCGTTGACGTCGCGTCGTTCGATTGGGCGTAGTCGGTAATTAGCCAATTTTATTTTGTTTACAAGATGGCGACGATGTTTTAATTTTTCAAAAAACAATGTTTACTCGCTGTCGAAATGCTTTTTTCGTACTAAAATTGCATGATGCCCCAGATAAATATTACTACATTCATTTACATGGGAATTTGGGAACATTTCTAAACGAGCCTGAAAAATCCGAAGAAAGCGAAGTAAAATGTACCACTAAATATTATTAAACATCTGCTAATCTCCACACAAAAATCAGGGAATATTCCAGAAATCCGAACAGACATCGAGGTGTCATGAAAGGTTAGGTATCGGCGATAAAGAACGAAGGCGGATGTGAAGTAATTTTTCCGAGAAATATGACGTGTTTATTCGAAAAGATTCTAGGTAGGTTCAAATCTTTTCTGAAAACACCTAGCGGTGGTTGAAAGTTGCGAGGATACTTTTTCATTAGCCCGCCGAAAAAGTACCTCACTGTAAAAGAGCAGTTTGGAATGCCCAAAATCTGCGAATTGTATGTGACATGAACTCTGACGACAGACTGTATCTCGCACTCAGTATCCTCGTGTAAAAGCGGTTTTATTTGACACAGAGACTTTATAGAAACAGTGGCGACAATTGATTGGTTGTTGAAATCAGCGGCCATGTTCCAGTTACGCACAAATATCGAAAACGCTCAATGAGCGAAAATAACGCACACAACGCGTTATGGCCGAAACACCGTAATTAAATATTTTTACGTGTTGTGGTCGTTAACGTTGATTATTTTTATATGACGTACATTTACATTTTATAACGAATAGTATCGAACTTTCCTTCCGTCCTTTTTGCAGGCAGGTTAGACGTGCAGCAACGCTTATAACTATCTTCAGGGGCACAATCTGTCGGTCCCCCAAAATGCGGTAATGTAATTTTCTGTATTAGCTCGACTTCGGTTATCTCCGTATACGTCGTTTTAGGGCGCCGAGCTGGTGTGCCCCAGTACACGTTTAACTTTTGTCCGTAGCGTTGAATTTCCGTAACTTTGCATCTGAATTAGACACAGTGCTTGCCACAGAATATTAAAGGCTCACAGGTGTTTAAAGGGAGTTAATTAGTATCAAAAACGAATTGTTAAATGTAATGTAAATTTATCAACAGGAAATAAAAGAAATTTAGTCTGCATTCATTGTTTTTGAGGTCCACGCATACTTCTTATCATCAGCAAATGATTGTTCATGATACGTGTTTAATGGACTCATTTACGTCTGATAACAATAAATCGAGCAATAAACTTGTTAATGGCATATAAAAAATAATGATTATACAAAATTATAATACTTTTGATATTAATCAGTGACAACATTGCAATTTTTATATTTTCTAAGCCGAATGGTTTACCGCTTCGTGTGCGTTATAAAAGGAGGCTGTTGAGAAAACCGACAAGTGTGTTTAAGCCCTAATTGTGATGGGCGGGGCTTTATTTGAAAGTCCTAGTGAAAGAGAATTTTTTATAGTGGAAGTGGTGTTTTGTGAAATATTGGAATCAGCAAAAAAAAACGTGGCTGGTTCCCGACGGTTGAAAAGCGTGTACGGTTTTTACGCTATTTTTATTTGGGCAGTTTTATGGAAAAGGTCTGTCGGGAGCTGCGTAGTACTTGCTTAGAACGGCAATGCCATTTCTTAGTGTTACAATAGCGGTTGAAATGGCATACCTTGAAATCAAACTAATAACTGAATTACTAGCCATACATCGCATTAAGGAAACAAGTTCAAACTGAAAAAATCTGGTGTGCGGTTAATTGAAACCATCCAATTCGCATTGTGGTTGCTCCTAAAATAACCACAACGCTGTATCGGCCTAAGTTCATGACCATAACACGGAAAAATATTTAGCGTCGTCTATAATGCGTTATATGCGTTATTTTCGCTCATGCGTTTTCGATATTTGCGCGTAACATATGTATAATATTGTATACAGGGTGGTGACCTGCGTCAGGCATCATAGGGATTTCAATGTAAAATTCATGACATGCCATTATTGGCTCCCAAAATTATTTTAGAGCAAAAATGTATTAGCTTTTTGTAGAAAAATTTTTTTTACGCTAATCAACCGTATTAGTTTTCAATTGTTTTCATATAAAGAGGGAAAATTGGAAAAATAACACCCGCATCTTTTTCAACAATCTGCGATGCCATGGAATTTTCTAAAACAAAAAGATATCTAGTTATCAATTAGCAGCAGTTCGAAATGGATTTTATGATCGACTTGGTTACTGTCTTGCAGTTAATGGTGACATTTATTGTAAATTGTTATACTAGGAAACCGTTTTTAGTAATTTAGTCTTTCTTTATGTCGAATTGGTTCTAGATATAATAACGGGCGATCAAAAATGAGTTGCTGTCGAGTCGCCTTTGGAAGTTCAAGTGAAATACGATTTTCCATGTAAACAAAAATTTCAAAGGCAACTAGACAGCAACTCATTTTTGATCGCATAGTACTTTTTGATAGAATTTGATTTGATTTATAGCAGACATTCCATGGCATGACGGATATTGGCGTAGTTTTTGTATTATAAAATTCCATGGCATAACAGATTATTGAAAAAGATGCGGGTTTTATTTTTTCAATTTTCCGTCTTTATTATGCGAAAAATTGTAAACTAATACGGTTGATTGACGTAAAAAAATTTTTTCTACAAAAAACGTTAATACATTTTTGCTCTAAAATAATTTGGGGATGGCATGTCATGAATTTTACATTGAAATCCCTATGATGCGTGACGCAAGTCACCAACCACCCTGTATATGCAACACCTGTCATACGCGTACTGTGTGTTGCCTACATCTAATTTAAATTTTCGATGCAACATGGCGGCTGGGCGCCTATTTTCGCCACTGTCTGTATAAAGATACTGTAACAATGGGTAGAATTAAAGACACTATCGGTGCGCATTATAACAATTAACAGTCGACTGATGTTGCCTGAGTATTAAACCACCACCCACACGTTAGTAAGGGGGGTATTGCATTGAGGTAAATGACTCCTCACTTTTTTACTGAAAATACACGTTGGCAACCAAATTTGGTACACATATTCTTAGACTAAAAACGAAGAGCTGAGAAGCTTTTGGGCAGAATCGCCCATGTGTAGGTGGTATCTGTGCTAGCCACAGTAAATTTTTTAAAATGAGTCATACCCATAGTATAATCGAAGGTGAGATGTGGCGTTCGACAGACAAAGATCGGCTAAATTTCTATGGATTGTTAACCACAGAGATAGGTAGGTCTGGTTTTTTTTGTAACAACTCAATTAACGATACTTTGACAGATGAATTTCGTTTACCCATATGTAAATTAATTCCAAAATAATCCTTTTACAGTTACGGAAACTTCCATAATCTAATTTTCAGTATATGTCTAGCATTTTCACTACTGTTAACAGTCTGAACAGCGTTATAAATCAGAAAACATCTGAAACGGTCTTGAAAGTTCGTGTTTAAGACCGTACTTTCAGAAATTGCAGGAACGGATTTCCTTTCGGAGGGATCCGAGCAGTAGTACATTTCTTCAAAATATATCTTTTTATTACTGCCTTCTAATGCTATGCAAATTCCTAGAGCTCTCACTATTTGCTGTTTTAAACGCGAACTTTTAATCTATGAAAATTGCGAAACGAAATATTGATAAACATTCCGAAAGTTAATTAAGGAGTAAATGGTGATAGCCTGTAACTACGGAGCGCACTTTCAGGGTTAGAAAGACCGTGAATTTTTAAAAACCAATTAGCAAACTTTTACGCATAAAGAGCAAGTTTGAAAACTCATAAAACCCGCCGACTGCTATCCGTCAGCGAAACCCGAATCGAATTATTTTACACCCGTGTCTCGAAATTAAATAGGAACGAAGTTGATAAATTATGGGGCGCCAAAATTATACACGCTCGGCGCAACTTGTAAATGACAAAAACAGGATATACAAATTGCTTAATCTTAATTAAAACGTTTACGTCCAAAAAGCGCGTGCGGTGTGTATCGCAAAGTTTTAGTAATTTAAAACCCATCATCGTAACGTGCACATGAAACAAAAAGGTGAAAGCGTAACTCGAGAAAAATAAAACTGCCGATTAACAGAGAAACATTTTCATAAAGAATTTGTTTCCTTTTTATATATACACCAACAGTTGCGATTATTGATATTCCCGAGCGTTTCGATTATTTATTGGCCAGCATCAATCAATCTGTTGTAACCGATCAATTTACGAAAATTATTTCGTCCATACTTTACTATATCGTGATTGAATCAAGCATCTTGGTTGTAGTTCGCTGATTACTCACAATTCGAGATGGGTCTAACTTATTTAGTACGAATACGAGGACTAAAAATGGAATAAAATTACCGAGGTGATTGGTGACTTTGCATGTAAGCACTTGCTGTCCAGCAACGTCACGTTTCACGTCTGGGGAAATCAACGATAAGAAAGCTCCACGTACTTTACAAACGGAGCCGTTAATGTTATGCACAAGCATTATAATAAATAAAATACTCAGACGATAATGACAAGATAAATCACGTGTACAGCTTGCATTAACACAATTCAGTAGGCATTTTAATGATGATTTGGTTTAAGAAAAATAGGTTTATCGACCAAACATATTTGAATCATTGCCGATCCGTAGGGGTTAGTTACGTCGACTAATGCTCAAAGACGATAATCTGAAAAGCCATGTGAAATGATATACTTTACTGTTTCTCGTCGATTTTTTTTTGTTATCATTCATACATTTTATACTCCCGTTGTTTTACGACGCAATAAACCATCCAATATCTTCCCTTTATATCTGCGATATGTGTGTAACCTATGAACCGGCGGATTTCAGTGAATATAGAAACCTGCCAAATTACTTACACTTAAGCAATTTTAGTTGAGGTTTTGCGATGACAATACTTTTATCGTTGAAGAAGCTTCAATTAGATTAAATTGGCAAGAAGGAATTATCCCGGCTCGTTTAATTTATAATACGGAAGCGCGTTTATAGAAACGCACACAGTTCATGATTTCAACTTACGCGCTCAATACGGTTTATTATAGCACGTGCGAGAATAAAACGACAATTACATAGTGACATGCTTATTCGTAACAGAGGGTGAAATCCCAGGGGCGCAATACAGATTCTAGCAATGGTCGAGCGATGTTTGAGGTTGGAAGCTACGAGAAAAGGTGGGGTAGGCAAAATTAGTTCCTATCTATCTCTGCAAACTAAATTTAAGGCTCATTGTCACAAAATTAACTTACGACCAGCATATTGCATTATTTCTGAAATTATTTGTTGTTTGGTAATTTGTTGCTGTTAACTTTGCCTGAATCCACTCCTGTAGAATACACTTTTAATATCGTTAGTCCTAATTTTGCAAGACTCAAGGATATGTTGTAATAGTATATTACGTCATAGAGGTTAATTCTACGAACCAACCATACTTTTTCTATGACCCCCGTGACTTTCGAAATGAAAATAAGACAAAATCCAAAACGACGTCTGTTGACAGTTTTGACATTTGTAGATAATTATACGTTCTAATTTTTTTCCATTACGCACGGGTGTAGGTAATGCCGTTCACTATATCATGCCTCTAAACTAAATTATACCGGGTGATTCATTAGAAGTGAGGACAATTTGAATTTCCCGCAAATCAAAAAAATTATGAAGTTGGTACTAACTGATGATCATTTATTTAATTGCAGTGGTGTATCATCATGCTTTCAGGTAATCATTTATTTATTTATAATCTACAAATACTTCTGTTTTATCACAAATTATAAACTAACACTAGACCCAGTGTAGTGTGGGTCCGTTAACTTGCCCCCCCCCCCCACTGAGAGATTTGATAGTCGTATTATTTTGAAATGAATGCGCTCGTTATGCGCTCATATGCGCCACCGATAATAACTCTTGCGCCATTATCGTTTTTTAGAAATCCGAAAAAACATGGGGGGGGGGCAAGTGAACGTAGCCCCCCCCCCGTACGTATTTTGTCCCTTGTAACTAGGTCACCTGATACATTTGGTTATGCGCTCAATTGCGCCACTTGAATTAAAGCTAGCGCCATTACGGTTAAGCCGTGACAAATTTTCAAAAAGTGGGGGCCAACTTAACGTTTTTAAAAGTTACTTTTTTTTAAACATCTTTTCATACGAAATTGTACTCTCAGGTATGCGCTGAAATGCGCCGTAAAAAGATATCTTTGCGCCATTATTGTTTTTTGGATATCCTTAAATATATTGGGGGGGGGGAGGGCAAGTGAACGGAATCCCCCATAACGCATTTTGCTACCGGTATTTGTGCCACTNAAAACGTAACTTTTAAAAACGTTAAGTTAGCTCCCCCCTTTTTAAAATTTTTTATGGCTTAACCGTAATGGCGCTAGCTTTAATTCAAGTGGCGCAATTGAGCGCATAACCAAATGTATCAGGTGACCTAGTTACAAGGGACAAAATACGTACTGGGGGAGGGGGGCTACGTTCACTTGGCCCCCCCCCCAAATGTTTTTTCGGATTTCTAAAAAACGATAATGGCGCAAGAGTTATTATCGGTGGCGCATATGAGCGCATAACGAGCGCATTCATTTCAAAATAATACGACTATGAAATCTCTCAGTGGGGGGGGGGGGGCCAAGTTAACGGACCCGTGTAGTGTGTGTTTCTTACATATTTTAGTGCATCAACTCTAAAAATTGTTCAAAATGGAAAAAGTAATAAACCGAAAATGGCACACAACAATTAACGGCGACACTGGTTTCTTAAATGACAGTCATGACAGAAAAAAATTACTAACGAAATTCAAACCGTCAATCTAACAATGCAAAAAATACTAAAACCTTGCGCGCGAAATTCAAGCGATCATCACTTCTAATGAATCACCCGGTACGTTGTGACCTCATTTTCAGAGAGGTCATAGAAAAACAAAATCATTAGAAAACAACAATATGAGATCCTTTCACTATAAATGGGCAAATTCAGCAAGTTTTAATACTAATATAACCATTTTTGTCAATTAAAAACATACTACATTCATATGCATGACACTTAAAAAGAGCAATGGCAATTTTCAAAAAAGTTTAGCTTCGAAAAGGGATCCTTTTTGGGAAAAAATCCTGAAGTGCTACAATCACAATCCCTACATTTTAAATAGAATAGAATGAAATAACAGATCGATGGAAACGCCTTTCCACCCCGACTTTAAGGGGTAAACATGTGCTGATCAAACTTTATTTTGAGGAGCGATTTTACTGAAATTATCTAAGGCGGTTCTCAATCTATAGTTTTCAGCCCAATGTCCCTAAAGTTTCTTTATTCTCAACAGGCGGGCCCCAAATCTTAGATGTGGATCTCCGTTTTTTTCCGCAAACGGCGATTTTCAAGAACTGCGAAAGCAATTCATATTTTCCCCAAACATCAAGAGCGCAACCCGTTACCGACGATATACAAAAAAACCTGCCATAAATTAGACAAACCAAATATTATACCAATAGAAACAATTCTAAAAGGAAAAACAAATACAGAAATAGAAATTCAAGTAAAATAAACCAAATCTGTACTCATTCATAAAAAAATTCACAAAGATTTTTGGAAGTTTTTCAGTTTCAGTGTTTCAATTTTCTTGAGTCTGCAGCATCTGGAATTTTGAACCTATCCAAGACTTTCCACTTTCTTTTGTGCTTTGTGTTTGAAACTCAGGACGCCCGGAAATCCGTAGAGGATTACCCAAAGTATGTGCAGAACTTCGAATAATGCATTGAGTGTGTTCAGTCTACTTTTGGTGGATTTATTGTAAGTACTCGGCCAAAATTCGACCAACAAATGAAAACGGAACGTCCACGATGCAATTCGTATTCATTGCGAATGAAACTATAAGAACACTAACATTGCCATCACGTATCTCTCGTGTCTGTGTGATGTATGACTGAAACGCCACGTTTAGAAATAAAAATAATCCTTCTCATATTAAAACTGGTGGAAGTAGCTTTTTTTTCGGAGGGTATTCATTTTAGGAAAGTTGGTGGATTAGGACAGTAAGGATAACTTGTTAACAACTCAATTTTTCCCAGATTATGAACGCTGAAATGATAAAAATATGTACCCTCGTAGCGCGTAGTAAAAAAAAGGTCAGCAGAAAAACAGAAAAGGGAAATGTAAAACATTTTACAAATTGTCCCTGCAGTATTAAAGTTTGCGGCTTTCCAGATACTCCGAATGATAAAAGTGGCTTTCCCTCTCTCAGAATTTAATACATCCCAAAGGACATAATTCCTCAGCTACGATAACAAAATCAAAATATACACAAGGCAGGATTCAGAGCGTTGCCAAGGGTGTGCAAACTATACTATGGAGAGTCGAAAGTAAACTTCTCTTCGAGTGAACAAAAACCCTCGTGATTATTTTATAAGTAAATTTTCGTGTACGCTTTAATCGTGTAATGCTGACCCCATGAGTCAGTTTTGTGAAATTGCAAACAAAGGGTACGCGTTTGGCCTGTACATTTATACGTATATAAAAAAAGTTTGAATAAACAAAAATGGAGCAAAGCTTAAATAAAGCTCACGGAGCGTATTTCGTGCTCGACTAACTTTCTTCATCGCGAGACGCACTTTAAATGTAATTCGTAATTAATTCCTTTGTAGCAGTTAATTAAAACATGCAAAATTTACGAAAAAGGAATAACAACACCGGAGCCCGAATCGATCACCTAATAAAATGAAAAACGTCCCCCAATATTTGCATTGGTCCTCCCGGTCGGAAAATGAGCTGTTTCAGTGTTTTCAGTAATTCGAAATCATTCTGCAGATATGGAGTTAGTTTGATGAAAACTGCGGCAAAAGGAAAACGTGGTTAACGCGACTTCCACAGGATGCTTGTTGTAGTGAGAGCGTCGTAAGTTATGCACGGGCGAAAACTTTGCTAATTAATAGTTGGCTGGATCACCTGAACAAGACGGGAAACACTCTAATGGAATGAAATTTTCATGTACAGTGTAATTGTCAAGGAAGTATACCCATTTGCACAGTTATAGAAGCAAACTCTGATCGTCTAGAAAGCTTTCGAAATACCTAAAGGTCTGAAAATCTCCAGGAGAGCGCTGGGATACTACAAACAAGATGCGAAGAATCGCATACGATTTTCAGTAGGGGAATTTTTCGCCACTCGGCTCGCATTCGCAAACCAGACTTTTAATCCGGCTCATATTCAATAGCACTGACTCCTTGAACTCGTAGAAATCCACTGAAGAAGGTTTGACATCGCTGTCTCTTTTCGTTCTCGAGTTAGACGA
Source organism: Photinus pyralis (assembly GCF_008802855.1). Lineage (NCBI taxonomy): Eukaryota > Metazoa > Arthropoda > Insecta > Coleoptera > Lampyridae > Photinus > Photinus pyralis. The sequence goes on along the minus strand of NW_022170596.1, from coordinate 46,846,558 downwards.
GGAACAGACGGACAGATGGACAAAACCATCACAAAAGGGGAATTTTTTTCTTTCGAATGAAGAAAGAAGGCTCTGAAAACCTTTTTTTAGCGCATTCTAGATACTTCTTCAAAGTTGACAAAGACCTAAAAAGCTCGACAAAGCGCCTATGAGGTCCTGCCATTACTTAATCCCTCTCCAGGCAAAACTGGCTCTGGAAAAGCCGTTAGAAAGGTGCAAGAATGAACTGGAATCTGGAAAGATCTGAAAAAGTGTCAAGGGAATCCCCGTAATAGACATTCTTATCTTGGACATAGTGTATAGTGTGATTGATTTTGCGTGTCGAAGCGTTTTATTATTTGAGATAGGAAAATAGTCTAAGAAGAAAAAATACTCTACTTTCAATTTCTGATAAAGCTACATATTCGAAAAAAGAAGTGAAATAAAGAGAGTAAATTAATTTTTCTAAACAGAACGGTTTTTTTTTTCTATAATATTCTTAAAGAGTTTGAAATTCTCTTTACAATAATATCAAATAGGTTATAATTACCTTAGAAATTACAGCCCCAGTAATGTTTTTAAAACCAATCGCAGTAACTGTGGAAGTTTAAACAAAAACAAAAGAGAATTTTTCACTTGTTATGTCTGTCACAAAATCAGTTTAGTGAACAACAATGCAACAAAATAATAATTACACAAATGATGAAAAAATGTAATGATAAAACATAGGAAGCAAGTGAAATGTATTTGAATTTGTCTGAAGTTATGTTCATTTGTTTTCTTCACTTCCTGTTGTAAATTTTATGTTTTTGTTTAAATTTCCACAGCTGCCGCGATTGGTTCTAAACACGTTCTTTAACTTCTAAGGTAATTATAACAAATTTGATATCATTGTAAAGATAATTTCAAGCTCTAAGAATATTACAGAAAAAAGTAACCCCACGGCCCGAGGTATTGACGAGAGAACGTATCATAAAAAAATTATCGACTATCGCGAACCAATTAGAATTATTAATTGAATAAAGGGTAAATTTAGTTTTTTTTAGTTAACAAACACATGGTATTCGCAACTGAACAGTAATACAAATAGCGGATTGTTATATACGATACTTGTGAATCAAGCGCTTTTGCCTAGAAAAGATATCAGTTTCAGGGGATGATTAATTGGGGTTTAACTGCACCTACATACGCGACACGAATTGGGGTGTAGAAGATTACGAAACTGGTAGCCGCGCGTATATTTGAATCTTATTTAACTAATTTGTATACAGAGTGTCCCATTTATCTTGAAACAGTGGAATATTGCGGAAACTAGCGGGGATACAAAAAAATCGACTTCTTAATATAGAAGGGCCCGTTTAATGATGCTATGCACATTTTCACGCAACTGCCCCAAAGAGTCAAGTGAACTTAACTTTGTCAAATATAAATCTATACTTTGTATTGAATACTCGTATTCTACATCGGAAAATAATAAACTTTCTGCGGGAAACGCTTTATTCCCTACACTTACCATTTTTAAAGACCCGCTTCCAAAAGCGCGATTTTTGGTTTGAGCTAGGAAGCTGTTCTGTCAAGAATTTGGAACATTTTTTTTACTAATTAAATTGTACCAAAACATTTGTGCGCAATTAAAGCCGGCACAATAATTGACGTTTAGGCCAAATTGAAATGGATAAAAAGCGAAAGTTTTTGTCGCATTCGGCGACGGACCGCGTCTGAAAACCGTCCAATAAAAAACCGCCCTTTAATTAATTGAATTATACTTGATCAATACTAGACGGAACATTGAATACAATAAATCGAGAAATTAATCAACGGAGCACTTTGCCAATAGTAACGTATTACACTTTAATGCACCTCAGCTACGGGAATCGGATTAACCCTTCGTGCACCTTTAGGACCATAAATTAAATGCTTGTGGAACAAGATGACGCAATTCGAGTTATGCGTTATGCTTCCCAGACCTCGCCCCTTAGAATATTTCGTGACTCTCGCGTTTATCGGAGGCTTTTGTGAGTAAATCCTAATTTCTTAAAGAAAGAATCTGTCGACTACATCCAATTTATTTTCGCTTTTAAATTGCCAAGCAACCTCGTTTCACTTATCATGATTTTTTAATTAACGTGTTCCACTGAATACTAAACGTTTTGGCAGGGCAAGCCTGCTCCATTTCTCTTGATCTTGGAACGTTTTCGATATCTACCACGCTTCTTCAATTAACTTCCCAGTTCAAACACAAACCTCATTGGCGCCCCCCTATCGTTTGCCTAAAAGTCACTAGATATACAAAGTGCAGCAATCATCCGCCATTTTTGGGCAAATTTGCTGCCAACTTAAAAAAATTGACAAATAAAATCTGAATAGCTGCCATTTTTTATAACCTAACTTCATAGTACTGTCATAAATATATACAGATATCTCCAAACAGGTGGAACAATCACTAACATTAAAGTTACTAGAATCTGGTAACTTCCGCCATTTTTGGGTAAAAATCATGCGTTCTCTCTCTAACACACGAGCCCAATGGATTGCGGTACTTTCTATATTTAGTGACTTTAGTTTACCTTATTTGGCGCTAGCGCCGCCTTTAGTTCCACTAGTTGGCCGCTAGGGCTTTATTTGGCGCCACTACTTTCGGTTTAGAGCTCTCCCAGTCTGGCACGATTATCTTTTTGGGCATCAGTGACCACAATATAGGGAGTACATAACTAATTCACGCGGAGAAGTGCACGTCGAAGCTTCCACAAATAAAATTTAGATAACACACTCGAATAAGAAAGGAAGACCTTTTCCGCACAAGCAATAAAGGCCGCATAATGTACAATACGCCTGACGGTTCCATTCGAGATTAAGATTTATGGAAACGAACGTCGAATAAATGTGCATACATTTGCAAATCTAATCTCGAACACTAGACACGTCCTTGAGGTGGCACGCGAAGTAGGTAATGACGAGTCGTTCTAATTCGATTATTCGTAAGAAGCGCTTTATTTTGTCGCGAAAAATCTCGCGTCCGAGCAATAATTGCATCAAGAACGTGCCGAGCATCTCGGAATTACACTTTTTCTGAAAGACGTTCACAACATCCTGTTACTTCGGTACGTATATTGAAAAATTGCTCAGAAACGCGAATAACTCCGCTTCGGATGAAAGTTTTTAATGCAACCGATTGCCGAACAAAAGGTAGGCACGTTTGCAGCGTCGCGTCGTGCGAATTAAGGGGTGAAATTAATTTTTAACTCCGACCAAAGGACGCCGTTTAAAAAAGATCGACGACAACACGCTCGCAATTATTTCCTACTACATTCTCTAGATTTAACATGAAACAATGCGCGCCAACGCGGGTTGTAATTAAAAATTTGGAAGTATCAAATTAATTATATCCCTTGTAATCATTGCACGTAACGAGCAATCAGCTTGTCCGGGCGCTTCTATTAAATACGCTTGCTTTGACAGCTCCTTGTTGGAAATTCCACGCGAACAGTGTCTGCATGAAAAGTGGAGGGAGCATTACGAAGCCCAAAAGGCATTCTCATTCTGCTATCTATGATCAGGGCCGGATTTACCATGGGGTCTATAGCGGCAAATTTTTAAGAGAGCTAAAAAACCATTTGGGAAATAATTCTACAGTACTATCGTAGAAAAATAACATAACATCTTGAGAAATTGAAGTTGGAATGGTACGCACACTCTTACCAACTTAAAAGTAATCATGAAATATGGAGTAACATTACCTCACATTTCGACGAAATTATGTGAACTTTTGATTTAGGGCTTCTTCCGCAATTTTTTTGTTGAAAACGCTTAATTAAGATGCTCTCTAACGATTTTTATCAATTTCATGACCCCACGTAACCGTTAGACTCTTTGAATTCTCTGAAACACGATTGAGTGGTTACATTTATATGTTTGTATATTGTATTTCATTATTTAATCAGATACTTTGTTACAATAACACTTTATAAATCTCATAATTAATATAAATAATGTTTTTGCCATTAATTAAATCAAGTGGACATTAGGAGAAAGAAAACACTTTTCTGTAAAGAGCAAAATTTAATTTTGGTTGGGGGGGAGGGGGGGATTTCAAGGGGCCCATAGGCGCAAATTATGTAGATCCGACCCTGTCTATGATGCTCAAATTTATTTTCAAAAATAGTCGCGATCGATACTATTGTGATCCTACAGTGTTTCTGATCTAGCTCTAGACCCTAGAAAGAGAAGGATCAACAAGCCCAAGTGTTGTTACTCAGCCAGCTCCTCTAGGGGGGAAAAAGTTCCATTTTTTGGTGTGTAATTCACGTTAATTCAAATTAATTCACACTAATTCGAACTAATTCACGTTAATTCAAATTCATTCAGGGGGGTGTACACCAAAAATTCAAAGTTGTTCCCCCCTAGCAGCTCCTGATGAACAACCTAGACTTGAAACTGAAGATCATAATCAAGAAGTGGATGTCGAAGTGCCTGCGCAACAAGTCGACGTTCAAAAGGATGATCATGATGAAGACCCAAGGTACAGGATGATCTAAATTTCACACTTTTTATTGAAACACCCTATATTTTAAGAGATAGGAATAAGTTCGCCTAGGTGTCTGGAGCCCAGTTTTGAAGAGAAGATCAATGGCGCAAACAGAATTCTGCTATCACTAATCGTTTGGCCGCCAGAGGGCGTTTATAGCATTTAGTCGATTTCTTTAATGTCCCATGACTTTCTTAGAGCACTTTTTTATGTAAAATCCTTTGCGATACACAGTTTTTATACAGTGTGTTTTGTTTTTCTTATGCGACCCTAAACTATATTTTTTCATATGGACCACCTATAGGGTGGAGTTTTCGAAAAAAGTGTAAAATTTCCTAAATTTGGATGTAACACTTGTAATGTTTTTTAAGCGCTTTTTCCAACCAAGTTGGGTGCACTATTGCAGCCACTTGCTCTGTCCGTCCGTCTGTCCGAGGCCTTAACTAATCCTACAATTTTCAAGATATTTAGTTCGTTCTTTTTGCATTCGGAAGCGTACATCTCTGGCACCTGAGTCAAAGAAAATCTTGATGCGCATTGTCACTTTTCTTATTTAATTATATATTTTGTTGAAATCTTAACTACACATACTTCTAGTAAAAGCAAAAATATCGCATATAGTAAAAATCAGATATGCAGACTGCGCAATGTCAACTTTTTTAATGTTAGTTACCATATATGCCTCTAGTAAAGAAAAACGTAGCGCACATGGAAAATGCGCTGAAGGTACTCGCCTTAGGGCGAAAACCTTTTTACCTTGTTTTATATTAAATATTTGCAAATGAGCAATATTGCATTTTATACATAAAAATATATTTATTGGAGACATCTAGGTTTCCATGACGAACAAAAGATGGAGGATTTTGTAAAAAGACAATTTTTGGGAAATGTTTATTAGTTTCCAAATATGTTTAATTTCAAATAACACACAAAAAACGAAGAGCGCAAAAACACATACGAATAAAACAAATAAGTCATATAATATATAAATAAATAATGGTAACCAAGAAATTGCCTGTTTAAACAATCCTGCCATCTTTTGTTCGCCATGGAAACCTAGATGCCTACAATAAAAACATTTTAATGTATAAAATGCAATATGGCAAATAATATTTAATCAGAGACATGGAGAGGGGAGATAACGCATGAAACTGCGCGAAGTTACAAAACAAGGGGGCTGCCATTTTGACACCCATTGAAGCGCGAAATTTGAACAGGACTATAAAGGTTTACTGACGCAACCCAGAGACATCTAACGCAATCTTCATACACTACACTCTATTCGGCAGCAGCTCCGTAGGAAGAAACTAATATCTCAATCCAAATGAACAAAAGAAAATGCCAGTGACGTTGACGTTACAAAATAAACACTTAAACCTCGAAAAAAGCTCTTCTAAACACGAACACACGCTAAAATAACACCACTATAAACACAACATGACACAAAGGGTGTAAAAATGGCAGCGCCCATGAGGTCGCATCCTTTCTTGGATGCGCACTCGTCGATCACCGATCTCCCCTCTCCATGTCTCTGTATTTAATATAAATGTAATAAATTTAGGAAATTTTACGCTCTTTTCAAAAACGCCAAAATATATAGGGTGATCCATATGAAAAAATATAGTTTAGGGTCGTATAAGAAAAACCAAACACCCTTCGGTGTCGCATTTTTATTAGCTGACAGTTTTTGTTGTATAATTGCAAAGCAACAGATTTTCATTGCCTAAACAACCCAAATTTACTCGGTAAAACGTCATGAAACCTTTATTTTCATGCCTACTTTGTCAGGTAGTTTCCCAGAGACAGATCAGACTACTTCTCCTGCCACCTGTCACTTTACCGACCGCACCTGTCATTTTTCCGGCCGCACTTGCCACATTGCTAAATTTCTATAATGACTCCTGTCACCATTGACAGATTGACAGTTCTATATGAACATTAAAATTTTATATCAAAATACAATTTCGGGTAAAATTTAATACAAAACGCGTTAGTAAACTGACATTACGTGACTCGGAAATTAAAGTACTCGGACCCAAAGGGCCTCCTACTTCAATACTTCCTCGTCAGTAATGTGTCATTTTTTTGACTTTTATGTAAATAGCTATTACTTCTGTGATTAGAAAAAGAGATAGATACTACTGAGTTAACTCTATACACTTTCCAATTTCGCTGTTGCACTAAAAGTGAAGTCAACTACAGCCCAAAAAGCCTATGCGTAGATCCACTTGAGTTAACAACCCATTTACGACAGACTTTCCTTCCAGACGTTCCCGGCAACATATAATGCGCCCGCTTGCAATAGACCAATTAAATCCGCGTAGTTGTGCTGATGTGCCCCTTGAGCCTCAAATTCTGCCCAGTACATTATTGATTATTCTCTTTAAACGCAACAATATAATATTCTAACTTATGGCAAATTCATATATTACAAACCGAATGAAAATATCGAAGTGTGGAGAATTTAAATTGTATTTCGTTAAGAATTGTATCGAAAAATTGCGAAAAATAGGCGAGTTTTTCATCGTCCCCTTCTATAAGAGGGGAATATGGGGGAAGTAAACGAATTTAGAAGGATTCCTAAGTTCGACCCATTTCTAGTGGTCTAACATGATATCCACATCAATTCTCTCGCAAGACATATATTTTTTCGTTGGATCGAAGTAATGGAAGGCCGCTTTTTGTATGTTGAGAATGTAAATGGGACTGGATTATAGTATATTATCCATCACCTCGGGAAGTTTTGCGCAGAATCCAAAGTTTTAAATGAACGAAGTTTATTCCAGTCCGATAAAAAGGATTATAAGTTATAATAACGTGACTAACTCCTAGCCGCCGCATTAAAAATGAAATACAGCGAAGTTGGGGAGTTATTATTGAAGTTGGTAAACTAATTAAGGGCAGTTTAAAAATCGAAACAAATCGCGGTCCGTCAACTCAAAGTTTCCATTACACTTTAGGGACAGGAGATGTAACCGATACGTATCGATGTAACTGCTGAGTGTGTCCTTAAGAAACGTCAAAAATGTATTCTTTTCCAATCGATAGCAACTCTACGCGTGATCAACAAATGTAAATCGCGACAACCCCCATCCCTCATCCCTTCAGAGAAAGTTACGAGATAAATCAAAACCGTTGAATTGTTTGTGACAGGTTCTGCCGTTGCGATGATAGGAGCCAACTTACGTTATGGAAGTAGCGCGAGTAACGCGAGCCTGAACGCCACAAGAATATTTCAATGTCATCCCGGAGGAACCGCCGAGGCCGCCCTTATTTTTGCTTTGGGATCTATGGGAATGGCCGCAAACGTTGCCCTAATGGGAGTGATATTGGCTAATAGACAACTGAGGCGGTAAGTTTCTTGTAGAAACGACAGTACACATTTTAATCCCGCTCGGGTCCTTTTACAAATTTTAATTAAAAACCATTTTCCAGCTTAAAAACTCAGGTGTAAGCGTACTAATTCGAATTCATGAATAAGTCACAATGGACATTTGGTTTCATTGCAGTAAAGTATTAATCCCCGAGGATACAAAGGATCCGGAACACGATATATGAGGTGGATTAGCTTCGAAATACGTTTACATAAGATCGAGATGCTTTTTCATTCGACCTTATCGACAAATTGAGTCCTTTTCAGTGAATACACTTAAGGTATAATAATTATTGAGCTCCCGCTCAAAATATTTTAACAGGGTAAAGAGAAGCACGAAACAAATTCTCGTTAGGTCGAATGAGAACGTATCTTTCGGCAAATAAGAAGATCGTCGACGACGGGCGTTCCATTTTCCAATACAAATATCAAAAGGGAATCGTCTTGTATGTAAAACGTTCATTCCACACAAACGAATTTATATTTTAGGGCTACTAGTATTATTACCTTTTCATGACCTCCTTTATTCGAAGTTGGACCGAAAACAATGGAATCGAGCTCCATGTACAGGACGAAGACGACCTTCGACTGATCGAAACAGCTAATGTTTAGCAAATACAATACACGATCAAAACTTATGTCATAGACGTGCCATATAGATTTGTGCCGTCAAATCAACTGTCAACCAACAGAGCAAAAAAAATGTAGAGACCAATGGTTTCCTTGAGTCGAAGCGACTGCACGAGTTTTAAAAACCAAAGCTACTTTAGGTAATCTAAAGTGGTGGAAAAACGCAAAAAGAGGATAACAATGATGGACATGCGACAGCTGATCACGTGGAAAAAAGCGCGAAAAAAAGACAAATGGTAGAACAAAACGCGGAAATCCTCATATTATAATACCTCCAAAACCAAACAATCTCGCTATTTTCATTAAAACATTGTCTACCAATAAACCATCTGTCATTTCCGCAGATTTGTGACCGTGCTTTCAAAACTGAGTACAACCATTGCCAAGATTCCCTAGTGCATGATTCAAAGAAGGCGGTGCAGACGACCAAATTAGGGGAGGTTTTACCGTTTGTTTTATTTTAAAACATTCCACATCCCCCACTTTGCCCAAATCAAGTAAAAATATGCCTATAATTTAGGACTAATTAAAGACTAATTTGTACCCGCTTAGTTCTGCCGGAAAACCGATTTTTAACGTAGGGGTGCTCCCACTTTTCCCGATTGAAATGTTATTAGTTCCATTAAAAACTACAAATTAAAGACTAATTTGTACCCCAATTAGATTTTCATTGTTTAAACAATTTATAATTATTTAAACAATTTTTTTCTAAAAAAGGATAATTCTCAGAATTAGGAAAAACAAATGCAATGTACAAATTAAGGACGAATTTGTACACACAACCATTTTTTTGTAAACAAATTGTATCGCTAGGTCGAAAGAATGCACTCTGCTAAATTAGTAACGAACTAACGATCCTCGATATCGTTTATAAATTTTGTATTCCTGGCTGCCTATCTGTCCGTTTATCTGTCTGTCGATGTGCTCAATAACAATAACAGTTTAGAAACGTTCAGTTGCATCGGATTTTTGGGTTACAAAGTTGATTAGATCTTAATGGAACAGGCAGACAGACAGACGACGGAAAATCGAGCACATAAACTAAAAATTGTAACCGTAAAGGGTGTTTCGAAATTCGCGCACACGGAATGTGGGAAAAAAGTGTAAGAAGAAAAAATACTCTACTTTAAATTTCTGATAAAACTACATGTTCAAAAAAACAAATGACATTAAAACAAAAGAGCATCAAATTAATTTTTTTAAATAGAACGGTTACTTTTTCCTGTAATATTCTTAAAGAGCTTGAAATTCTCTTTACAATGATATCAAATATGATATAATTAAGCTGCAGTAATGTTTTTAAAACCAATCGCAGTAACTGTGGAAATTTAAACAAAAACAAAAGAGAGTTTTTGACTTGTCATCTCTGTCACAAAATCAGTTTAGTGAACAATATATCTAAGAACCACAATGCAACAAAATAATAACTACACAAATGATGAAACAATTTTAAAAGAAGTAATGTAATGATAATACATAGGAAGCAAGTGCAATGTGTTTAAACTTGTCGTAAGTTATAATAATTATTCTTGTAACTGCTTTTCATTTGTTTTCTTCGCTTCCTGTTGTAAATTTTATGTTTTTGTTTAAATTTCCACGGCTACTGCGATTGCTTCTAAACAAATTACTGTAGCTTTAATTTCTAAGGTAATTATAACATATTTGATATCATTGTAAAGAGAATGTCAAGCTTTTTAAGAATATTACAGGAAAAAGTAAGCGTTCTATGTAAAACAAGTACAAATTGTGCACAACCCTTGTGTAGGTAAAGCGCATTTTTTTAAACACCTCTACGAAATTTCTTCCATAAATAAGAAAGTTGGCACTGTACATCCTACACAATCTGAAATTTGGAAAATGGCGCTACATTTGCTTTTATTCCAAGTGGCTATGTATTGTAATTGTTGAGATCTCAGATGGACAGCCAGCCAGTCAGCCATAACGAATATAATAGCGTATTTTTTCAAGAATGTGTTAAAAAACAAGGGATATTAAAACAAAAGAGCATAAAATTAATTTTTAGCGCATTTTTTAAGAATTAAAAATTAATTTTATGCTCTTTTGTTTTTTAACGCATTTTTTGAAAAATTGAAAATATTCGATATGGCTGGCTGGTTGGCTGTCCGACTGAGATCTCAGCAATTACAATTGCTAGAGACTTTTAAATTTTCACTAAAGGTTTCTGTTATAATGTAGATGTGCGTGCTCTAGTCTATTTTGAGTTAAATTACTCGTGAGATCGATAATTATAAGCTTTCCTAGTAAAATACTGATCTGTATTACCAAAAATGCGCTTTCAACATGCATATGCTGATTTACAACTTGTTTGAACATGTAACTTTCTCAAAAATGGAAAGTAGAGTATTTTTGCTTCTTACACTATTTTCCCATCTCCAATAATTAAAAAAATATACGCTTGGACACCCAAAATCGATCACAGTGTATATATTTTGGAACAAAAACATTCTTGTAACTTATTAAATGAGTCAACGCATAAATATGAATCTAGAGGACTGAATCTCCACATCCCACTTCATCGCGTACCTATTACCAGTAAATCGCCACTAGTGCGACGCATAAAACTGTTTATACTGTTATAAAAATCCAGTTAAAAAAAAAGTAAGACAACTTCTAAAAGAAAAATGAGCGTGTAATCTTGAAGAGCTTTAATTTGTTTAATGTTGTTTTTATCATTTGTATTATCTTCGTTTATGAGTATATTGTAGCGAATATGCTAGAAATCCCGATAGACAACGAGACGCCATAACAAATTAGTGATCGGCAAGCGGATGTGACGCATTTTTTCCGGGAAATATGGCGTGTTTGTTCGAGAACATTCCAGAATATTCGGAAGCGTTCGAGAACTGTCGAGAAAGACCGGCGTTTGGTATGTAAGCAAATCAAATTGTTTTAAGTCAGTTCATCGATTCGAAGTGAAGTATGTGTTATGCTATAAATTGTGAGTGATAAATATTACTATTACAAAGTAATCCATTTCAAGACTGTTATAAATCTATTATTGTCCCACAAGGAAATTGTAACGTGCGTGGTTTTCTAATCAAACGTCTCATCGAAAGAAATTGGTTTCTACATTAGCAACTTTTTAAGATGAGTGGGTGACGGGGAGAGGGGGTGGAGGTTAGAAATGTATTTTATCATTCATGGTACTCTAATGAAATGTGAAATTAGTTTCTACCAACCACAGTCCTCCTCCTCGACCCCTTAACGTGCTTGGTTCTATACTTTTAGAGCGAAGTATCAGAGGAGAGTACTCGGAAAGGGCGTTTGGTACACTTGGAAGAAATATATCCATTAGTAATGTCAAATCGAATATCTCGAAAAGCGTCAGAAGAGGATACTCATAAAGGGCAAGTGGAACGTCTGGCCGAGACACATCTACAAGTGCTGTTAAAACATTCAGTGCCAATATCTGCAGAACGGAGTGTAGGAGGAGGGTACTTAGTGAGAATATCTCGAAAATGGAGTGTCGGAGGAAGTTACCTACAAAGGGAAAATGCAAGATTGCGGAGAAGCGTATCACTCGACATGTGATGACTTTTTCTAGCTCAAGATAATTTCTTCTTTTTCAGTCTAAGGGTTTCTACGCCATTCTGCAGAATTCCTACCACTCGGACCATGGAAAGTATGGAATACCAACTTATACATTCAATCGTGACCACCCTGTATTTGTACTTAGCATACCCTTTCATCCGCCGGTCGTGGTTATAAAGTGGACGCAATTAATAAATTGAAATACCCATTATATAAATTATGGCGGTTGTTTTGTGCGTACAATGCCGGGCGGTAGCTACAAATTCGCCTCGGGAAATACCAAAACTAAGTTCGTTGCCCCAACATAGCTCTCCCAAGTAGAGTAATTTAATTGATTGACGTAGAACGATGGCAACGGAAGTTCTGCACAATCAGACGTCCACAGTATTTTTTATCGCAAACTCAATAGAAGTTAACCGAAGCAAGTTTGACTGATGAGCTACTTACACACAACAGAGCAAGCAATAAGGATTAAGGGTGGCATTTTCAAAGTGTTTTATGCTATTACGTGGGGTTTGTGTAATACCAAGTTCTCGCGTTAGTAAGTAAACCGCTACGGATTATGGAAGGGTTGAAGCGTGAAGTTACTATCTTTCGCACTATCGTTACATTCTCAATGACACGGGTCAAGTACAAAGAATAACCTGTACGGTAACGCTATGTTCTATGACAAATATTAAAAAAGAAGTGGGCTCAAATGCTAAAAAGGTCTACAGTGAGTACAATGATAGAAATGCGTTTTACCATTACAACTTTCTCGCAATAGACACGAAGATTCATGTCGAAACACAATCCCCTAAACGAGTAATCCGTTCTCGGGTTTATCGGAAAACATTTTGAAAGACATCGCGAAAAGAACAAAATTATACAGTAAAATAATACCGACAATTTCGCAAGTTTTCACATTTCCATAACGAGCGCGTTAAAATGAAATATGATGATGCAGGTGTACAATAATTTAACTCAATTTCGCAGGTTGACATTTCGTTTGTTATCGGAGACTTTCGCTCACTTTTTAATTTGCATATCGTATAGACAAGCAGCGTCCCGACGCACCTTATTTTATCAATGTAAATGGAAAAAGCTCCATTATTCAGCGGGCTTTGTGTCGCGGATGAAGCTCCTTATAATTTAATAATATTGGAGATTGGTTAATCGAATGCGGCTGAGGGTTTGTCCCTTACCATATCTTTGAGGAGTTAACGAAAAAAACAATTGCCAAAAATAATAAAACTGTAACATTGAGTTCGAGAAAATCGGAAATGTGGAACATAAGTTTGAAAAGGAAGAAAGGACAATCAACGCTCGCACATGAAAACAGGTCGAAACAGCACAAGGACGCTAATGATAAGCAAATACAATACAGAATCGAAACGATCAAAACTTGTGTCATAGACATGCCATATAAATTTGTGTCGTCGAATAATCCATAACGTTTTATCGTCCGGAATCGTGCGTACGAATGAAGCTGTTAGTTTAAAAATTTTCCGCACTCCATCGCCCTTATTAAGAGTGGAGTACATCTATCTTGGCCTTAATGAGAGTTTTATGGCAGCTACTGAGTGCGACGGTATTCAACCGGAAAATTTTCTACGCAACAGTACATTAATTTACTGTCGCCAAGGAACTCTCCCGGTGGGCGCCCGTACGCGATTTACGAGAAGAATCAACGCATATAAACAAAAGTAAACAATTGTACTCCGACAAGGTACATAAAACTCAAAGGAACCCGACATGAAAAGAGGCCGCACTTCCGAAAGCCGTTGTGAACCGACTACGCGTAGAGCGCGAAAAACTCGTCCTTAAAAGGAAAAATCGTCTCAATGATTTTGTCGTAATTAACACCGAAATGGATTTGGCTGCTGCAACTTTTAATAGGGGCATTGTTCCATTCGGAAAGCATTCATTACACTTTTGGGCGAGTTTAAGAATATCACGCGAGCGGTAATAAAAGGCCTCTTCGGATTTCATTAAAGATGTCTACCCACATCAAATTTGTTAAAGGAGAACCGCTTGTCATTTCGGCATCGAAGCTATTTGTTAACCGATTTAGAAGCGAGTGTATCCTGTCATAAATTATGCTTGGGTTCTTAACGAAATCTTAAGCCGGTTATTACTTATGCATAAATTGGAAATCTATTTATGGGCGAAACAAGGATTTCGTATTAATAGCGACTGGCTTACCGCAAACGTAATCGCGATTTGCCTACAAATCGACTCGTTTCCGTATATTGATGTAAACCGAAACACAGCTGTGAACGTTTTTTTTTGCACGGTAGGAACTCGCCTTTATAAATTGATCTCTCGTCTCGTTTCCACTCACGTCCCACCATAGATACGAGACCAAAAATATTAAAAGTCTCAGAGCCGAAATTCTGATCCTTTAAGTGCTAAATATGTTTTCGCCAAAGTCCTCGCCATAAATTCGTTTTACGGCCGATTTTCGGCGTAAGATACACTATAAGCTTCAGGGTTCATTAAATATTTGATTCGGCGATCTGTGTAGCGCAGTAATCGCGAAATGTTTATCAATTGCGCTCGGAGATCGCATTAACGAAATTATATTGGCCCATTTATAGGCTTTCACTCGGAAGTAATCAGTTCTAACTCGTTCCGTTGAAGGAAGACGACAGAAAACCTTTTAAAGTTTGAAAGCGATTATCCTGTAAAGGCTTGCGAGATAATTCTTCCAAAATTTTTTATCGAAGTTTAACTACGTTTATTTCACATATCACAGTCCAGCTTCAGCGCAAGTTTTGTCAGGAAAATTGTGTCATTAAAATACTTTCAAAAAGTATTTGAATTCTAAATAGTAAATACTTTAGACAAATCAAAAGTATTTGAATACTAAATACTTTTACATCCAGCACAAGCAAATACTAAATACAGATACTTTGAAAAGTATTCAAATACTTTCAAAGGTATTCGAATACTATAAAAAGTATTCGAATACTTTGAAAAGTATTTCATTACATTACTTTGAAAACTATTCGAATATAGTAAAAAGTATTCAAATACCTACTTGGTACTCAAATACATTAAAAATTCAAAATAGTACTAGATAAAAGTCTTAATACTACTTAAAAAATGTTAAGTTATACTTTGTATGGGGACTAGGGATAATCGATAATCGATTATGAAAAATACTTTTGCTTATAGTGCTGTGTCATTATTGAATCAAATAATTGATATACTGAACTGTAACCCAAACCAATTCAAAACATGCCTTTTGGAAATTGTAAAACTCCCACAATCTTAGGGTTACTTTATTTATTTATTTATTTATTTTTTGTTTTTTTTTTAAAGTAATTTATTTTCATACTTAGTTTATAGAAATATTATTATACTCATATATTTTTGTCAATACTGTAGGTATAAACTCAATGATTAATGTTAATTTTATTAGCTTGGTAAGAGATTTATGTTACACCTTTTAATTATGATTATATTTGGAAGGGTGGTAGATCGCCTACCCAGGCGAACCCTTGTCCATTTGTAAGATCTTGCTTACAATAAACTTTATTATTATTATTATTATTATTAATCGTTTAATCAAAAGTCGCTTGTCACATACAAGGAGTGATAAATATCTGTTTGTATGCATTAATACGTTAATTATTTAATAATAAAAATAAAAAATAATTCCATTACTCTTTTCATCAAATCGTTCATTACTAGGCAGATCGATTAATCAATAATCAACAAAGTGTCCCTGGTTCGAATCCGGGTTCGGGCATGGATATTTGCAAATGCATAGTGGGTTGGTTGGTAGAACAGCCTTGGCTGAAACCTTGCCCATTTGAAAATGAAGGTCAAAAATAAAAATAAATAATTAGGCAGCTTACTCTCCGATGAGGTGTGCTTTAGTTTTGATGATACAATCTTAATTCATTTTAGCTGCTTAAAGTGACGTTTTAACATCCGCTATAAAATAAAATAATACTTGTGAGCTGTGAGTGCTCCTTTTTGCGTAAACTGATGATCCAGCTAATAATAATCAATTAAAATTTACTTAATTGATTAATCAAACAATCGATTAATCAAATAACCGATTAATCAAATAATCGATTAATCAAACAATCGATTAATCAAATAATCGATTAATTTAATAGAATAATCAAACCCGATTATCGATTATCGTTTGATTATAATCGATTAATCGATTTTTTGGCCCAACGCTAATGGGGACTACATGGAAGAACAGCATTTTGTGCGCTTAATGTAGTCCCTTTCCCTGAGGTTAGCTTTTTTTTTTATATTTCTATTGTTATATACAAATTTAAAGGGAATAAACGGGTATTATTATTCTATTATTATATAGAATTTCTGTATCAGTTATATCCTTAAGAATACGTGTACCAGTTTTCAAAGCGATCGTACGTCGTGCACATGACACTTACACCTTTCTGAAATTAATCCTAGCGATTTTGAAACAGATCCTTTTTGTCCGTCCGTCTGTCCATGTGCATGATAACTTGTTTAGAAACGTGCGATCGCTTTGAAAATTAGCACACATGGTCTTAAGGAATAAAGAAAGGTCCCTATTGTTTTTAAGTTAAGTAGACTATCGGGGCAAAAAGTTTCACTCCAGGATCGTTCGGTATTCAGTTGTATCGGATTCTTATATTTGATTTTGTGATAATAGAAACTTCCTCTTAACATTTCTAAATAGTTCTCAAATATTTGAATAATTTAAAAGTATTCAAATACTATGCGAAGTATTCGAATACTTCGCAAAGTATTCAAATACCTTACGAAATACTTTCAATATATCAAGTATTCGAATACTAAATATTTGCGAAAGTATTTGAGTAACAAATACAAATACTGCTTCCATAAAAGTATTTAATTACAAAGTATTTGAATACTAAAAAGTATTTACAAAATCGAATACTGCCCAGCTCTGCCCCCAGCCGATATCAACACAAAAAAACCTGAAAACGGTGCGCGTCCTTTGAACAAACGTAAAGGCAGCAACAGCGACGGTGTGACAAGTTACAATTCTATAAATGTCAAAACGGTGCTACAAATGTAAGCGAACTGGACACTTCAAAAGCAGATGGCCGCAGTTGAAAAAGATTACCACGGTTATTGGACACAAAATCATTTGACATTCTATGATGGACAATCAGCACGACAGCATATAAACCAATAAAAAAATCGGAAAAAATTATTTAACGAACTTAGCTTCAAATACAATTTTACACACCTGCCGGTATCGGGTATTCAGCCGCTGGTCAAAATATCATCAGGAATCAACTGCACACCATATGAGCTTTGGTATGGAAAGCAACCTGATCTGAGTGACAGTGACTGTATTAGAACAGTGGCGACAACTATTATCATAATCCGCCATATTGGAGCTAAAAAATTGTGATTGTGGGATCTATATACCTTGTCATGTCAAATTGTGACTGTGTTATCCTTACCACAATTTAATTTGCTGCTTCTCTAACCGGTTTTCTATCTAAACTCAATACTTAGGGCTTCTGAAACAAGTTGTACATCAACTATCACTAGTAAGGTTACGTACAGTTTTACACTTTAAGCGAATTACATACCTTATAATATTGGGTTACGTGCCGCTAATAAGTCCCCCCCCCCCCAGGTACGATCATGAAATTAATAAAAATTGATAGAGGGCACCTTAACTAAGCGTGTTCAGTAAAAAAAATCTGCGGAAGAAGCCCTAAATATTCCACAATCTTGATTAAAAGTTCAATTCATTTCGTCGAAAGTGAAGTTATATTGCTCCAAATTTGATTGTGATTGTGGAAAATTTAGGACTTCTTCCGCAAATTTTTTTATTCAAAACGCGTTATTAAGGTGCCCTCTATCCATTTTCAATAATTTCATGAGCATACCTGGGAGGCTTATTAGCGTCAGGTACCCTAATATCGTAAATCCAAGCTATAGGCGTCTTGAAAAAGTGGAGACGGAAAACGTAAAATAAAGCAAATACAAGAAGCAAAGTGTAAACTAGTAACGTGAAACCGTGAAGCGTAAACTGTCAAAACAGTATAATTTAATTATTGGCCAGTGTAGAATTTAGCTCAGACCAATCAAAAACGAGATAACTTGTTGTCGCCACTGTTCTAAACTGAGTCACTGTAATCTGAGTCACATACAAATTTTCGATTCGAGCGGAATGGTGGATGTTCCAAAACAAAAACAACTAAAACGGAAAAAGGCGCATAAAAAGATTCTGGTTGGATACTCGTAGATGACGAAAGGTTACCGAGTTTATGATGAGCTGCACTAGACATCATCGTCTGCAGCGTAACTACGGAGACGAAAGCTCCAGTGGGGGCTGATAACCAAGACGATGCAGCTTTCGAGCATCAAGAATCTGAACCTCCTTCATCGTGACTTGACCCGACGGCGAGCAATGGCTCAATTGAAGCACACAAAGCATGGGAACTGGTTGCTGCACCGAAAGGAAGCAGCAGTATGTGGATTTTCAAGAGATATATTGATTGGACAAACGACAGCTCCAATATCGCGCAATGGCTTTACACAACTGTATGGCATTGACTACGATGAGATATTCAACCTTTACTTTTGTCAATCAACATGGATCTTCGCATGAAACATCTCGCAACATGATTTTGATTTAGTTTGAAGCCCATTTCTAAAAATTTCCTTCTGGCTCTCTTATCGTTTCCTGTTTCACTCGACATGATGGCGCCTTTATGTTACAATACCAAAAACCTAATTCGTCAACGTATGGAGGAACTATGAGGGTCGTTTATTCGATTGAATAAGAACGACAGCCACTCCACGAATCTGAATTAAAATTAGGAAAAATTCCGAGTTCCAATTTGTGAAAATAAAGGAAACGCGAACAAAAATTGGATTGTAAGAAATGCTATTTGCGCGAGACCTTGTTAACGTACACTGTGTAATACAGATGTTTTGTTAACTTTCTTCAGAGTTCTTACTTTTACGGCTTCCACTTCGATAAAGGAATTATAACTTCTATTTTCTTTTTCTTTCCTCTCTGAATGGCAAATCTCCTTTAAAAAAAGTATTAAAAAAGAAATCCATTTCTTATCGCACTTTTACAGTTACGGCACCAATTGAGTTCGCGTTCGTGTTACTTTTATTACCGTCGTTTAATGATTGTTCGTACGGTGATTTTGGCAGTATCCCATAGAAAATAATAAAGAAATGGATAATGCCCCCTACCGGCAAAGTTAAGCAATACTCTCATTCATCCTCCACGATCCGACCGTTAGCATGCACATACATTTTCAACGGCAAGTCAATGTCGCTGGATTGCATTTACTTTATTGGCACTGCCTTCGGAAACAACTGCCAATCCGACTAATGGATTGAGCTACACGCTTTCATAGTATGAAATTCCGATCGTGCTGTGACAGCTGTGGCAAAACAAGAAATATGTCTTGCATTTGATTGCGGATGCTTGTTTACATAACAGAATTCTCGTGGATGCCACATTATATGATTGGAGGTGATCAAAGTGAGCTGATAAATGCACATGATTATTTGCGGTTAACAAATGGTGCAGACCGTTGATTTATTATACGATATGTAACAGTATGCGTTGCGTTGAGCCACCCTCTTTTTTTTTGTAGAAGTGCATAGAGAATCCGTACAGATTTCTAGCGTCAGCTATTTAACACTTCCGATTTGTAATCTTAACGGCCGATGTAACTTGCTGAATTGAGATTTTTCCGGATTAACGTCGAAATTACGCTGCTGCATGTAGAGTTCAATTCAAGCTGTGAATTGTAATGCGTGGGTCGTGAAGTGGAACACACACAATTGTGGCGGCTTCATGACATGAAATTACATTACCTAATCATATAATCTAATTATTCGTATACAATCATAACAAAGAGGGGTGGCTCATTGTTGAATTAGTTTATTGGATTCCGAGAACAGCAATCGCGCAATGTTTTATTCGATAAAATTATTCAAAGTATTTTATTTGTTTCCCTTTTTAAAAAGACAAAACTAATGTGACATCGAAAAGTTTATTTAAAATGCTCATTAGGCATATAGTACAAGATCCCACCTTCGCCCATCTGTTTATCGAGTGAGCAATCTTAATATATAAACCAACACATTGCAAATGGTTGCCTACAAAAAATAAGTCATGGCTACCCTCAATTAAAATTAAAGTACATAATTAATGTTTCTCTGCATGGAGAAAGCGCTCTTACATTCGATGCGTACACGGCGACCAGCTGTTACGCTGCGTCCTTCTCTTTCCCACGAAAGTAGAAACCTACAACACTATCTCAAGGACCTAAAAACCTCAGGCAGCGCAATAGAATACCTTACAATTCTCTGTAAAGATCCGAGAAAACTCAGGAAAGTATGGAATTGTTATACTTATAAATCACCGTCGAAAGTGCTTAAAAATCGTTACATCTGACCCCAGAAAATTCTGCTAGGAGCCCGAAATGCGGTGCAAAAAGTCGTATAAGCTCTGGAAAATATAAAGCCATAAGGTTGTGTAAAACATTGCGTGACACTTGGTTCCTCTAGAAAGTACTGACAAAAACTGTACAGGCTTTCGAAAAATTTGTATGCTCTTTCCACATGGGACATAAAATCTCATATCTTTGCTTTTCAAAACTAGGCGGGCCTAAAAAGCTTTCGAAATAAAACGCTTGAAAGTTTTGGTAGAACGAGAGAGGACTTTAGAAATGCTCTGTGCTTTGACTTGCGAAGGCCCTCTTGTTTTTTTGAGGTTGCTTTTCTGGGCAAGCTTCAGAGACTTTTGCAGATCTGTCTGAAGTCAACTCTAGAGTGTTCTGGAAAGAGCCCTCAGAAAATGCACTAAAAAGCGTTTTTACTGCTCTGGAAGACTCCGAATATTGGAATGGTTACAAACAAAAGCTATGTTAAATGACATTTTACCGAAATCTGTAATGCGTGGTGAAGTAAGACGGTTTTGGGGGAAAATGCAACACCGGGGGGATATAGGAGGGGTGGAATACCCCCCTCCCAGCAAATCCAAAAATGAATGACCATTGCATGAAAATGATGTTAAAAGCAGTTTATTACCGTATAGTGTGTGCTGGGGGTATGACCCCCGGTAACACTTTCATCTACAAAATGTTTTGCGTTCGGAACCGTCTTCGTAATTTCAGGGTACGAATGATTAGATCCTCTCTTCCTAAGAAGTGCTGCAGAGGACGTAGATCAGGTGAGTACCCCCCAGCAAAGGAAAAATAGATGACCATTCTTGACAATTATTTTAAAATATGTACGAGTATAGTGTGTCTTGGATGGGGGGGGGGGGGGTTTTTTAAAACCCCCAGATAGTTTTGGGAGACTGGTCTAATACCCCCGCACCCCAATAAATGAAAAATCAATTACCCTTTCCCCACAATCATCATGAAATTTGTGAATGCGCGTATTTTCGCCATATCTCGGCTTAGGAACAGATATCCAAATGCCGTTTTCACTAATATTTTCACTTTTTCGTCTTATTTGATAATATCATACAATACTTATATCGTTACATTTGATATTTATGTTAATGTCACATCGCGCCCTCTACCACTCATTACATATACTAAAATGACATTCATGTAAAATCTGATTACTGAAGAAACCTCTTCCCAATAAGACCTATTGTGTGAAAATCGGTCAACCTAAACCGAAGTTACATTCAATTCCTTAGAAGAGAGGTTCTCCTTCCCCCACTCCTCACATTTTATAAGCTAGAGACATTGAACTCGATACCTGCTCGTAACTGGAATGACATCGTCCGTAAACAAACGATGCAAGGGCGCCGTGACAAAAGAAATGGGTAGAGCACAATGTGCCAGACAAGGATGATTATACAAACAACGTGCGACAAGAATTTGGTTATCGATACCGTTCCAGTTACAGAATATACAGTTCAATGGCTACAGCAATATGTGCTAGATTAAAATGATGCAAGATTCATACAAGATTGAGATGCATGTATTTTTTATGCATGTTTGTTGGGTATATTCTAAGAAAAAAGTCATTTTTCTACTTAACCATGACTCGTACGCCCTCTAGCGGCAAACCTAGGAACTTGAATTTCTCTTGACCTCTTTTGTTAAGAAAAATCTTTATCCCGAAGCTGTGCAACGAAGTACCATCAAGCAAAGGAAAAATGGATGACCTTTTCTTCACAATGGTTTTAAAAGCAGTTTATGGTATGTACGAGTTTAATGTGTCTTAGAGGCGGGGGTGGGCGGGGGAGGGGGGGTGTATTCCATAATAGGTTTGGGAGATAATGCAACACGGGTTACCCTTTCCCCACAGGCCACAATCATCATGAGATCATCCGCTCATATAAACAAAATCTTCGTATACGGGGGGGTCTATACCGCTCATTACCCCCCCTCCCCTCCCTCGGGACTACGTTCGCTAGCACCATTTCTTGAAAATGATTTTAAAAGAAATTGATGGTGTTTTCTGCAAATCTCAATAAAAATGTAGTGTGTACCAGACTCCCTGGTAACACTTTCATCTACAGAATGTAGCATTCGAGATCCTCGTGGTAGCTTCAGGGTACGAAGTACCGGGGGGTCTGGAGGGTATCAAATACCCCCCAGCAAAAGAAACATGGATGACCATTTCTTGAAAATGAAAAGCAGTCTTCAGATGCGCTGGAAAACACCTACAAAACTGTAATCCGCTATAATCGATCTGAGAACGGAAAAATGGACATATTTCTCTCTCTCACGCTACTTAAAATTGTGACAACCGTGCTGCTTAACTTAACGGCTGCTCGTGGTGTACGCATCGAATGTAGGAGAGTGCGCATGCGCTCTCTCCATGTGATAGAAGCAGACAGAAATATTAATGACATTAATTTTAATTAAAGATAGTCTTGACTTAATTTCTTTAGACAACCCATTTGCAATGTGTTTGTTTACATTTCAAAATTTTAATAGTTTACATAATTCTGAATACCAAGTACCTTTCTTTATACTTGATCATTTATGAGCATGCTATATTGCGTCATATAAAGCAATTTTTAATTTTAAGTTTAATAGTGAGTTGCAAGTGCGGGTTAACTTGTCCCCGCTGCGGCCCTGATGGAATCTAAAGGACCTAAAGCAGTCACAATGTAGTTTTAGAAAAGGTTCGAAATATTTTCCGACAAATAATCTCCTTAGACAGGTCAATTCTTTTTTTAGTGTATCTCTCAACGCAAATACTTTTTTTTAATTTATTGTCCCTCTTGTTCTAGGCTCTACGCTCAATTAGAGAGTGACCCGCATAATGCTTTTTAGAGGTGCCTCTGCAGAAGACCTTAGGTTGTCCTATACTACTCCGGTATTTACCTCACAAAACTGCAGGAAAACCTAATTTAGAGTAGCCGGCAGAATGCTCGAAACTGATCTAACGAAATTCCCATCTCTGCCACAGATAAAAAATTTCTACCTCAGCCCAGGTTCGAACACCCGACCTCCGGGTTTGTAGCCCAACGCTCTACAATTGAGCTACAAAGCCAATTTTGCAAAGTAAACATTGCACTTTATTTACTTCACAATCCAATCACACTTCTTTATCAAATATTGCTTCGGGGTGAGAAGGAAGACTCAATTACAAGTAATTTAATTTTAGGCTTAAAGGTAATCGCTTCATTTAACCGGACATCCATTGTCTACAAGAATTAGTCATTTTCAGTTGCTCCATCTGGGACTATGTCACATTACGTTCAAGGAAAGCACCTCCTTAAACACTTTTGAAGACTCCGATCTACAAATTTGATAAAGAATTTACCTGCAAAATATCATCGTAATTGGTCCATTCGTTCTCTTTTAGATTGATGGACATGAAGCCATCGAGCGAGCGAACGATCGGGAGAAAGCATAAGCGTGTCGCTTAAGAAATCGACGTTAAAAAATGGATTACAAGGTAGTGCAGATCAGAAAATTAAATATGAGAAACTTTTAAAACGCGGTTAACTTTTGATCAAACGTTCACAGCTGCGTTTTGGCTTACATTTTACATCAATACATGGAAACGAACCGATACGTAATTAAATCGCAATTGCGTTTGCGGTAAGCCAATCACTAGCTTCAACTGTAGATAGATTTTGTATTTATGCATAAGCATAACCAGCTTAACATTCGTTAAGATTCAATGAGGCGAAAATCTCAAAGGATTTCCGAATGAAATAACGCCAATATTAGAAGTTACAGCATACAAAAAGCAGACTCTAATTACAATAAAACCAATGAGGAGACTTTTCCGCTTATGCAATGGCGAATTTTTTGCGCGCTAACCGAGGTCGATTCACAACCATTTTAAGATGGTTTTCGAAGACGCAATATCTTTCCAGATTGAGAATTTTTCGGAGTACAATTATTAACACTGATTCTACTCTTAAATCGCGTACGACGGACGATACTATCTGCCTTTTGAATGGCTTAAACAGAAAAAAGCTTTGTGTTATTTAAAGACAGACTGCTATAAATATCACAATGAAAACTCCCATTTATTTTTAATTAACTAATTATTCTCTGCATATATTACGCTGGGTGGGAGTTTATTTGATTTGTTTTATGCGTCTAACAAAAAAATCAACTAATCCGAAAACATTTAAGAATACTAAAATTGTTTTGCAATGAGAAATTATCGCTCCGTACGATTAATCATAAAAAGGTGAAGTTTAACAAAGCGAGCAGTGTAAAACTGATTATGTTTCGCAAGTTTCGGGGCTCATTTATAATTCGAACACATAATCGTTTAGCTGTCCTTTAAACAGAACCGGTGTACATTTCTATCGAACGGACGAAATGAATGGCAAGGAAAACGAAGCGAAATCCTTAAGGAAGTCTATTGTCAGAGAAATCCATTAGATGGAAGAAGGCAATTTTAGATTTTAATACAGTTAATTTGGGTTCGTCCCTGTGTATTTTATAAGAAAGTCGAGCCAAACGAGCGGAAAAAGTGCCACTGAATATCACGAGTAATGGAAATGTATTTATTTTGTTTGATTTCGGGGCTGGTGAGTAAAGGGACGTGTGATAATGAAACAATACACAGATTATCTTAATTAAAGTAGCCCGTCGGCATGTAGCGATTATAACTACGTCCCTTTATTCCCAAACTGGATTAAACGAAGCAAAATTTACATGTGTTAACGCGTTAATTTATGCAATATGTAAAAAAGGTGCCAAGATTAGATCGAGATGCGGAACTGACAGTGTTGTAGAAACGGAAGCGCGACTAAATTAGGACCACTGCCTGCTGCCATTAGCATTCATTCATTTGTAATGAAGGCATTTTCTGAAAATATCCCGTTCTAAGCAAGTGACGCCCAAAAGAGAAACAATGACAGCTTTAACATGTCATTAATTAAGAAATTGTTATACGGTTAACGACCAGTGGCATATTCCCGCCTGTTGCAACACTGTGCTTTACAGAGATTTAGCAGAAAATAGCGTTAAGGTGAATACGTGTTTTGAATTTTGATTTCATGCTCACTACAAATTCGTATGGGTCAGATATGATCTACATCTCATAGACAATCCATAACTGTTCATCAAATTTAACTATCAACGTGATCATACAATTAAGTATTCGACCGCAAAAGACACAGGAAAAAGGCAATTGCATAATGCATAAATCGATCTCATTTTCCTCTCTCCGACTAAAGTAACGGCGGCCGCTTTACTACTTTAGATAAATTTAGTTTTCAAAGTACTTCACATTAAATGGGGAATGCTTGTATTGGCGCAGTAGCGGTTAAACTTGACGAGTTCATTTGTCTACTTTATCTCAAAAATCAAGCAACAAAGTTTCGCAATTTATGTTAACCCAAAAACCGGCAAATTAAAATAAGGGTTTTATTTGCAGGTGGTCGCAGGGACTACTATTTCATCAGGCCGCCGTTGATTGTTTAAGGGCCGCGTTATTGCTGCCCTTAGGTGTATCAATTCTGAGATGCCAACCTGTTCAGAAGTGTTCGCTCGTCGAGACCGCCTTTTTGCTTTTAGTCACCGTCGCGACGGTCAATATGCTAACAACGGTCCTAAACGATTCACCAATCTTTCCGGATGACGACGAAGAAGAAACGGCCCAATCGGCGCCGTTATTGATGGATTCGCCTCAATGTGTTCTTTTCGGAACGTTTATGATTTGGTTCGCCTCGATAACCATAAATCTCGGGCCCACATTCTTATCGGGTAGGTAACCGATACACATCAATTTTCACGAACGAAAACGTTTTCTAATCGTAAATTATTTTTCAGGTGCGCTCGCGGCTCAAGCGGAATTGGGGCACAGTGCGCCATCGTGCCCGTTAATTCATGGTCCGCTGCGACATTACGTTCTGAACGTTTTATGGATCGCGGTTAACTTGATATGCGTCCTTTTGACTTTATTCCATCTACGAAAGTTACATCGCGACTTGACAAAGGCTAACGTGGAAGCCGTGAGAGTTGCGGGATTGGTCACATCCCTCGTTAGTGTCACGGGGGGTAGCGGGACGACACCTAACGCTACTGGTGAAAGGGTAAATACCACATTAAGTTTTATTTTATCGGCGCATAATCTTACTCGTCCAAATAAGTATTCAATTTCTAATTTTACCGTAACTCAAGTATCGACAGCTTTTGAAAGAACTTCAGAGAAAGTCTAATGTTGGCATACGAGACCGCCTGGAAGACTTAAAAGGGGCTTCGATCGCTCTATAAATTCTCAGGAGCTGTGGAGAATAAAATGTGCCCAACTGCCGTCCAGAGATTACAGGGTCCTTTCCAGAAGCTCTGAGATGCACCACAAGAACAGCACTCCTTTCTCGAAAATCAATTACCATACAGTTTTTTTTTAAATTTTAGCTGATAATTAAAAGTAACAAAATATACAATCCACACGAGGTGCGTCGCCTATCATTGTATTTCAGCACTTTCATGCTACGACAAAAAATGATAAAATCATTGTAGAATGTGGCCTGTAGAATCCATAATTGCAAACAGTTCCAAGATTGGGCTACTAGTTCAAAAGTTACAGCCCTTTGAATTTTTCTTTCGAAATTGGTTTCTAGTCTATAACTTTTGATTGAGAAGTCTGATCGAAAAAGTACGAATTGATTTGGATTCTACGCCCCAAAATTAATAAGAAAAAGTGTTTTCCCGAGAAATTTTGGTAAAAAGTTAAATATTTGGTAATTAAATACCTTTGGAAAGTATGTAAATATATTTGGGAAGTATTTAAATACGTTCGTGGTATTGTCTTAATAATCGTTGCCATAGATTTTAAATTCCACTTAACTTTAAGCAAGGCTTAATTTTGTTGGTGCCTTGTTGTTTTGTTGGGGTCTTGTTAAATTGCTCATTTATTTATGAATAAGTACCTATTCCAAAAACCAAAAGTAATATTTCTACAACTATATAATATGTAGACTATTAGTCACATGGTAATAGACACGTTTCATTGATTGCATTTTATGTTCATATACAAGAAATGTAGTACGCTCATTGGCCATTATAATTTTTTTAATTTTTTAGAAAGTATTTAGATACCTTTAAAAAGAGTTAAATACTTTTCAAAATATTTAAATATTTTACAAAGTATAAGTACTTAAATACTTCTTCAAAGTGTTTAAATACTTTTGCCAGTATTTGTATTTAACATTTGCTTATATTGATTCAAAAAGTATTTGATAATTAAATTCTATTGATTTTTGGAAAGTATTTAGTATTTAAGTACTTTTAGAAAGTATTTTGCCCAGGTCTGATAACAATCCGGTGCAAATACCTTAAGTATTAAAAAAAGTTTCATTAAATTGAGTTTAATTGAACCATATCACTATGCACGCTCAAACCACAATGAGAACCAAAGAACATCTGATTACGCGGGAAATCCCATTACAAATATTTCAATATCTTGAAAATTATTGGAGTACCCAATTATAGCAAAGTTAAAAATTGAATACTACGGTATCGATACTCGAACTCTATGGAGAATCCTAACCAAGTGCATGGAATGATGGGGGGGATTGTGTTATTAGCTGCCACTTCCATTGTTTTAGGCGGCGGGTGCTTTGGAGGAGCATCGGAAAATGCGAGACTACCTAAGAAGAATGGAAAAAGAAGGCGTACAACGAGTGAAAATGTTCCTAGTAATAACAGCGGCGTACGTACTATTTTGGGGACCACTATTCTTTGTAACGCTAGTACACCACCCGATAATCGGGAATCCGCTAGGATACGAGGTAACCACCGTTCTCCTCTTCCAATGTATTTAGACAAGACATTTTGCAGATTACCCTACACATATCATACGTACACGCAATAGTAAATCCCACCCTATTTATGGTGCTTCATAAGGGGTTGCGAAGAGCAGTTTTAGATATATGTTGCGGATGGGTACCTCTATGGTTAGGAACCGGTAGTGTTCCCCCACCACCCGATCCCCCGAGGGCTGCCGACATATCATATCTAAGTAAATCCCCCTTACCCACCCCCGCCCACCCAGATAGCTCTATGGTAATTAAATATTATATGTAAGTGGTGTGCACAGCATGTTTCTATATAATAACATTAAACACTCCCATTTTTTCCCTCGGCCTCTTCCCACTTCGCCTATTTTATTTCGCAAAACTTTTCTCGTTACCCCACTAATCCAGAAAACCGGCTTTAAATTTACTTGTACTACATACCTCACTAAGCTCATTATATCAAGTCGTTTTTTTTTTCTTTTTTTTAGGGAGACACCGATTTGAATCCTTGGACTTCTGAACCGCTAAACGGCGGAGTCGTAATGCCCCACTATGCGAGCCCAATTCCGGGCTCATCGCCCGATAGCGATTAGCCCGAATGGGACAAATCCACGCGGATATAAAGTACGACAATGTCGAGATCGAAGAAGACAAAATCTTATTAACGAATCGAACGAATTCGATTGGCTAACAAGTTTTAATTTGTTACTCTTTGTATTTATCTCACGAGACATATCGTAATAAAACGGGATAAATACACTTAAATGTTTAATTAATACGATAATAGAATAACAAATTAAAAAACGACTGATTATAGAGGGTTCCAATTGCGAAAGCCACATAGGAATTGATATCATTATACGGTAATAAGGCTTAATAGTTTGAGATAGTCCGCCCAAATTCTTATCAGTAATAAACGCGCGAATGGATCATAGAGTAGTATTGGCTACGCTGACAATCACCTTATCCAAAATGCTCCATGATCGTTAACTAAATAAGAGAATTAAAAAATGTGCCTAAAAGGTGGAATAAACTTAATCTACTTTTGTAAATAAGTCAAATTACTAGTAAGAGAAATGAGAGAGATTATGCACAAGCTTATTACTGTATTGTCAATGCGAAGGAAACCGACTCACATTTACCAAATTTGGTTTTCTTCACATTTGCTTTTTTCGGACGTAAGTGCACGGTTCTATTGTTTATGTGGATGTCAATTCATGTCACATGAATAAAATATAAAAAATAAAACTTGCGTTTACATTTTTCTTTAGGTACATACTGCAGACTCGCGGAGACCATATTGAGGTAAGTGGTTTTGCTCATAGAATGTTCAAATTGTTCCATATGAACAAAAAAAAGAAAAACAGAAGCAAAAATACCACAGATTACCAGTGACACAAACTAATTAGGTAAATACAGGGGTAAATACCGCATTACACGATTCAAAAATCAAACGTAAAAATTGTCTCACTAAATCACATGACACTCTTCGTTTAAAATACAGTTCCGTTGGTCTATTTTCAAATTAATAAAACAAAACAAAAATAAAATAGCATTGTCATTTGTTCTGAACGTCATTTTATATCGTGCTGCGCGTCCCATTTGAAATAAGAATGACAGATGTCATTAGAATGCACAATCATCTGTTTCAGTTGATCTACCTTTACGGTTAAAGAGCGCGTAGCCTACTCATTCAAACCTATTAAAATGTCAATTTAACATATGTTATAAAATAAACGGTCAACGCGCATAAAATGCACAACCTTTGTTTCAAAAGTTGGCTAATCCCAGTGTGTTGGGGATCTTAAAAAAAACCTAAAACTTTAACTATGACTGATGTTCACTTACCTTTCTTGCTATACCCTCTTCTTGCTTTTATGTAAAATTGCAAAAAAAAACAAATAAATTAATTGTTGCATACAAGGACTGTAATGTTAAAGGACGGTTGAGGACTGTCTTGGTGGATGGGAATTAAAAGAAACAGATAACCATGCATTTATTGAGTTATTTACAAAACTACGAAAATAAACTAAATTGATGTGCGATGATAAAAGGTGATGGTTCATTGGTTCGTTACTTCAACTTCTTTATAAATTCCCCTAAAGGATGGTAGATTAATGATCCCAAAGGCTTTAGCACATGACTAACTTCTTTCTTCGATGTTGATGTCTCTCCATTGGCAATGGAAATTACCCGCGTCGAGGCAATACATTTTTTAATGAACGCGCACCTTTCATACGTAAATAAAAGATAGGTTCAAGCTAAAAGGTAGGTTTTCTGCGACGGGAATTCTAAGGAAAAGGTAAATTAATGTATGGGAATGCAACAATTAATTTTTTATACGTTGGCGGTTATACTAGAGTGACAAACTATGAAAAAGTATAAAATGTAATTTGTCTAAAGTTTTCAATGGATCATGTATACTATCTTGCAAAACAAGAAGAACAATCGCTAAAAATTTTGTTTTGTAAATTTTAAACACGTGTTTGTAAACGTTTCCGCCAGATGGCGCATTAGGACATTTCCTTTCTCAAAATGTCATTTTCTGATAAATGGGCATTTCGTCCCCATCTGCCATCGTATTTTTTCTTAGTCACGTTACAAAAAATCTCTCTGCGCGACATTCAATAATACAAAAATCACTAACCTGTTCAAAGCCGCCCAAAATGTCCGTGGTGTCCATGGATGAGGTCACCGGTAAAGTCCAAAGAGTTTTTCCAACCAAATTCGCCAACGCCTGAACACTGCTGCTTTTGCCACTACCAGAAGAACCGACCTACAGTTTATACATGATTTAAAGACACTCAAATCTCGGCAATACCTTACCAAAATCGCCATCCAATTGAATTTAACGCAGTAGGCTAAACTTCTCAGAACGTTTATCTGCTTACGCAACACTAAGCAATTTTGAGGCGGTTTAATTAGGTTCATGTTCACTCCTGCGACTTCCTTCTTTAGACCAATGTCTCCAATTATTACGTCGATCTTGGTGACGTACACTATGGGAGCGTTGCCCGATATGGAGCAACCGAACTGGCGCTCAAATATTTCGCGCATGCGCAGTTTATCGGTGAGAGTTCTCATTCGATCACTATAAATGAGTTGGACGAAACTTTGCGGGGAGCGAGTCTCACTATGCACTACACTCTCACACCACCGCGCTATGTCTCTGAGATTAAACTCCCAAGGCGCACCTCGAAAGCCAAACTTGTGCTGTTCCAATTCGTTTACGACGCACGAGTTAAACTTGATCATTTTCGCAATTACTTCCGATTGCAGCTGAGGAAATTGGCGAGTTAGAATGTACTGTAGGTCTTCATCTTTCAGCGCGCTAATGTAGACTTGCGTGAACCTGTTAAGAAACGACTGGGGGAGCCCGCGTCTCGATCCACCCTGCCGCAATGGATTCTGACATCCAAACAGACGAGTCCCTGTAAAATGCTTGTGTAAAATGCACGAAGATATCGCGGTACAAGCGTTACCTGGTTTAACGTGGAAGGTTTTCGCGAGTTCGGGAATGAACACCTCCCCTCTGTGATCCAAGCAGGCGTTCAAACCCTCCAAAACAGATTGGGATGCCAAATTTAACTCGTCCAATAATACCCAGTCGCCTTGCTTTAGCGCTTGCAAAAACGGCCCGTCGCGCCATGCGAAATGACCTCCGGTCCCACCTTCTACGGGAAAGTCGGCGCCGAAAAGATCCGATACATCCTATAAGTTCAGACCATTTATACACAAAGTACTAACGAAATGCGACACTCCACAAATGACCAAATGACAAGTCTCTACAACGGCCGCACTAGTGGTTAATTTCACAATTAAAAAAAGAGCACATTTGTACAGTGGTACTCTTCCAATATATTTACTTACCGTCTGATCCGAAAGGTTAATACGAAGTAATCGATGTCCTGAAGCCTTTGCAATGGCGGTAATTAAACTGGTCTTGCCAACACCGGGACTGCCCTCCAGTAAAATGGCCTTGTTCAGCTGCAAGCCTCGTAGCACACGTAGCGCATTAAATGCAGTCGTAGGAGCTTCGAAAGCGAATTCTACGGGGGCAACAACTGGTCCTGTCGGTACATAAAATGGCGCTATTCCAAATAGTTCGTTACTAATCGTTATGGTTAAGTTTGAAGGTAGTTTGCTTGCTTCCAAATGCAGGCATCTAATCTGCTTGGTTAAGAAGTGCATGCACTCCTTCTCAAAGTGATCCAATACTCTTGAGCTACAAACGAGAAGCAGACCTTAGTGATGCATGCTATGGGAGATCAGAAATTTTACTACAATGCAAGGAGACCACCTCTCCTCCCCGCACAAAGCATAACCACCATATATTAATACAGGAAACTGACGTTGCGGTAGGGAGTGTGATTGATTTGAACTTCTACGTGCTTTGATTTGTCTTTTTGAAAAGAAAAATGCGGCCATTACAAATAATAAACCACAAAAAGCACCCTACATTTAATATTGATACACCTGTGCAATGGGACTGATGGATTGAATCTTTAGAAAAGTCATTTAGTGACACAGACGTCGATATATTAAAAAAGAAGATATTGCTGCACAACAATGGGGTCCTCATAGCGGATCTGTGTAAGAGCAAAGACAAAACGGTACAAGAAGCATCGTTCGAGATTCAAAGATGAAAAGCAAACACTTCTATCATACAAAGAGATTTTTTTGAGAGAATACACATACAGGGTGGCAATTTGAAAACTTACCACCCCCCATGTCTTAGTAAATAAACGAGATATTTAAAAAAATCAAAATCCGTTTCGGTAATTCGGAGGGGGAATCACAATGACATAGTTTGCGACGCACCCCCTCCAACCCCCTGCGCCCCGGCCACCCCAGCATTTAAATCTTAAATAGTGACCCCCTCATGTGTGATAGGTCGTTGGAAAGCTCTGAAAAAATGCTTTCCATACCAAATAGCATTACATTTAGGTAAGTAATTATCGTGAAAATCAAAAAATAAACTTTCTCCTACTAACCTGTTAAATGGAGCACATCCAAGCATTACAGCATTTAAACAAGTTAATTTGCATCTATTAACCAATATTTACTTGGTGCAATTTTTTATTAATGACTTATTATATCGGAAAATCGGGTTGTTTATGGCTTTGTACCTTTGATTATTATCATTAATTACATAGTGTTCAAGATAAGGATGTCTATCATAGGGATCTCCAGAACCATAGAAGATATAAGATGTATATTTGGGAAATGGGTTAAGTGGAAGAGCGAATGCAGTTTCTGCTGAGACTGCATTCGAACTTCGCCCAATTAGCTACTTAGCACGCAGAATGTTGTTTTTTTTTCTGTACTTTATATATGTTGTTGTAATGTAGCTAATAAAAGACATTATTATTATTATTATTATTATGCCACAAAAACCGCAATTTGGCCATTTCGTTTTTATTTTTTTCTGATGTAAATTGAGCAGATACAGAAAAATTAAAAACACTTTCTCATTGCCATTTTTGAGCTCTACAAGGCACTGTTGAGAGATATTCAATACAACCTTTCGTTTCGGAGCAACCATCATCAACTTTATTTTTTTATATGGCCCGTAAAAAAATACACATTGTATTGAATAGCATTTTTTATTATGAATACAACGATATACGCGAACATTTCCTGGAAAATAGAAAAATTTTAGGTATTCTCGCACGATTAGGGCGTCGTGTGCGGGTGCACCATCCTGTTGAAACCAACTTTTGTTCTTTTTTTGTGTGCCGTACATCGTTTCATTCGTAATCGCTACTCGATACAATATGCACTTATCATAATTTTCATTACCGATTTAAGAGTTTGTTTCTTATTTTGGAGTAGCGAAACATTTTGAATGAAATTTGGCCGATGCTATTTTGCATTGCCTTTAATTCTTTACAGCTGGGGTAGAATTGTGGAATCAAGTAAACGTAGCTAATTCTCCAAATCTTGGGGTAAAAAGTGTACTTTTGGGGCAAATATGAAATTTGGGAGAAAACAAAAGGAAAATTTTGGAGAGGAAGAAATTCTCAGTAAATATAACACATTTTTATGAAATTTCTATCCGTGAAAATTCTTGCGGAATAGGAAGGAAATTTAAAAAAATTAAAATGGTGGTTTCGTATAAAAAATAAGAAAATTTAATGTAAGGCTGGGGGTATTGGAGAAATTTGAGCGAAACAGGATAACAAAATTCGGAAGAAATAAGAAAGCTAAAATGAAAATTTAAAAAAATTATTGTTTCACTGTTCGCATAAAAATTGGGAAAATTTAAATCAATGAAAAATACCTTGAGAAAACATTCTAGAGGATTATAAAAAGCTTTTGTAAAATTAGTGAACTTCTGGAAAACGGCCAATGTTAATGTTTAAAAAAATGATGGTACTTATACAGGGTGTAGCACCTAAGACCCCTCGGATCACAATTCCTTTACCATAAAAGATACCGAAAAAGTCTTAGAACAAAATCGTACGCAATTACCGTCGCCAAAGATAAGACTACACTAGATCGACACCGTAAATGGGCAAGTTACTAAACTGCTTGTTTAGTTCCGTAAAAAAGATATAGGGGGCTTTTGCAATTAAGCCTATCATCGGAAGCCGTAATCGTACGTACTCGACACACGAGCTGCATTATATTGCTTGATGTATCACTCCATTGTTAATAGGTCATTAATGAAGGGTATTATTATTGAGAACTACCTATTTTATTAATAAATTTTCTTTTAGGCGATTGATTTCGACTTTATTGTCATCTTCAGGCCGTAGCCATAGCGTAATTACCACCATACATTCACTTTCTATTATATTTTAACTTTGACGCTACGGCCTGAAGATGACAATAAAGTCGAAATCGATCGCCTAAAAAAAATTTATTAATAATAGGTAGTTCTCAATAATAATACCCTAAATTATATTATCTCTTCCTTGATCTCCCCCCTTCCCTTTCCTTTACGTATTTGCATAGATTAAATTACAATTTACTGTGTAAGCGTCTCTGAGAATTTCCGCCACGTTGCGAATATTACGCACTTTTATCGGGCTGGAACAAATTCAATGCATGTTTTCCTTGTAAGCTGTAAGCAAAGATTTGTAAGTAAGCAGCTACCCTTTGTATAATATGTACTTTATACAGGGTGTAACATCCCCCTCGGATCGTAATGCCGTTACCATAAAAGATACCAGAAAAAAATGGAGGAGCGAAAATGTTTCTAAAATATTTCTGGTCACCAGTGGCGTGCTGTATTTCACTAGCGTATCTAACATCCGTTTTTTTTAAAAGGGAACACCCCATATTTTATTGAGAAATTCAAAAGTACTGTAGAGTACTTTTTTATTTTTTATGTAACATAGCATACGGTTAACTTTACCCATTTCGTTATTATATCCTTTTCTTCTCAAAATTTGACCGTTTTTCGAATTTATATTTTTCAGAGAAACTAAATCACGCCGGCGTTTAAATTTTGAATTCAGATGAATATTTCCAAACCGAAAACATGTTAAAAAATAAAAATGTTCTTTACAGAATTGTTGCTCCACTGCACCACATGTAGGTTAACTTTCCGACTTCCGAGGGTTTATTTTATAAAGACCCCATGCAATCGAAAGAAGATTTTTTTCTCATCTAATGATATGCGCAGGTGTATTTCTCATACTTTCATAAAAAATTCAACAAAATTAGCAATTAGCAAAATCATGTTAAGCCATGACTCAATTGGAAATTTTCTAAAGGATTGAATAACATTTGAATCGGCTTTTAGTCTTACTAATAGTCATGGCTTACATGATTTTGGTAATTGTATTTATTTCAATTTTTGATGAAATAACGGTTATTTTTTTTTCGTTTAAAGTTTGGATAGTCCACATTAGGCATAAAAGATGTAAGACTGTCAAAAACTTTTTTAGCTTCCTAGGACGAGCTAGGTAGCTATTGCGATAGCCGTTTTTTGGACATGTCAAAATTGTGTAATTATAAACAGGAACAGATATATTGTCAGGGTGAAACTGAAGGTACCTTCCATTCTTTATAAGAAATACGGCAGATTTATTAATTTAAATTAGAGCAGAAAAAGAATAGTGAAAGAATGCAATACACAATATAAAGAGCCATTGTTCTAATATTGTCTGCAAATACAGTGAATAATCACTACTATTGTGGTAAAAACATTCTCAGCGGACAGAGTGGACATATCCTGCTGACAAAAATGAGCGTTTAAAATTTATACAGACGGTGTCTATCTAGTGTAGCATTATCTTTACCGTCGGCATATTTCTAAAATATTTTTGATCACCGGAGGCGTGCTGTATTCCAGTGGTGTATCAAACTTGCGTTTTTTTTAATGGAACACCCCATATTTCATTACTGATTTGGAAGGTACTTGAAAAATACTTGGAGAGAAACTAAATCACGTAGGGGGCTAAGTTTTGGACTGAGGCATAGGTTAAGACCTCTTCCACAGTCACATAGTTTTTTTTAGGTACTTTATCGAAGAAATAAAATTTTTGATTGACCTTCGCCAACTGTCATATTTTTTAAAAATTTCAAATGCCACCTCCCTAAACAAATTATACTTCTGGGTAGCCAAAACTATAAATTTTCTACTGATATAACCAAAAGAAAATTTCAGAGAAAAACTAAGTCGAAATGACAATTTGTAAAAAAACGTTCTTTTTCGAACCCAAGTGTGCCATGATGAAACAGAAGATGTTCAATTCTCACAATTAACAATACAGGCTACCGGTTATGTGTCTCAGTGGTAGAGCGTTGGGCTACATAGTCGGAAGGTCGGGTGTTCGAACCTATACTCGTATAGGCTGAGGTAAGAATTAATACGAGTTAATGGTTATGTCCGCCTGGTGTCCATGTCCACGAACTAACATATACTGTTCACACACGTCCATAAGAACCGTAAATCTATATATTTTATAATCAAGGGCTCTAGCATAGACAACGACATGCAGGCACAGGCGAGCGCCATATTGAATTCACAATCCATCCAAAATCTACCATTGGATTTTCACCAAGGCCAGTCAACTTCTCCTATCACCACAAAAACTCACTTAACTGGCTAATAATGTACAATACTATTACTAAAATTTACTACACCTAAACTGTAGTGCACTATGACCATTGTAAAACAAAAGATCAGCCTACCTTTCGTGACTTGTAACGCCTGAGCCTAAACTGTCAAGAAATGTGAGGCATGCGCCCTGCAGGTACGCATCGGCAATTCCAATCTCCTTAGCGCATGCGTTAATGAAGTTAACCCACGTTAACAGATCCCGCACGCTTATAGTAAATTTCTTCCCGATCTCGGTGGCTTTAAACCAATCCACAAAGTCCATAATCAACTCGCCGGATGCGATGGGATGTTCGAGATTACGATCGATAATTGCGATAAGATCTTCGCGCTGCTTACACGATTCGCACCATATCTCGGTGAAACGATTGCGTAACGCGGGCGATAACTCTTTCTTTCCGTAATCGCCACCGGGATTCATCGTACTGACGAAGTAGAACTTATCGTGCGCGACGATCAGTTCGGAATTATCGCGATTGTTTACGTCTGCGCCCTTCTCCGCCAATAGAAGGCATCTCTCCGGTTCTGAAAGGGTAGTATTAATGTTGATTGAGGTGTGTACGGTCACGAACCTAATAGCGAATTTAATCTTTCCAAAACACTATCATCTGCTAGGGAGATTTCATCTGCCAAGAATATTCCGCCTTGCGTCATCGCTTGGATTAAAGGTCCGTTTACCCACTCAAACAATCGGTTGATGTCTTTGTCCTACGGTATGTCGGTAACATTACGAAGTATTACTAGTTGAACTTACTGAATGGTCGCGCACCGGACGTAGACCTCCGATGAAGTCACCACTTTCAGTATGCATGTGACAATTGACAGTGAACAAAGTTTGATTATTATTGTCGGCTAACAGTTGGCACGCGGTCGTTTTTCCCCCACCAGTTTCACCGACCAGCAGTACAGGCTCCTTAAATTCCAAAGCTTTCGCCATTAAAACCACTAACTGCCGCATATTGTAAGTCCACACTATATTATTGTGCCTGCCATCGTCCAACCTCTCTAAAATGTGTTTCGTAACTGTCGACGTATCTTTAGACACTAAAAGAAGAAATGAACTAAAAGTAAGTACATTAAAATACTTTCTCGTACGTGTGAATAAATGTTGAGCCACAACTTTTCGTTTCATATGTTTCTCCAAAACTCGTGCGATCGACTCTCTTTCTTCCACTCTTCGAACTCTTCCCGCCAACAAAAGGTAGCCTTCGTCGGCGATGTGTTGGTCCCAATCGTACAGACTTTTCGTGTCATTCGCCAAATGGTACCGTTCACCCCACCGAAACAAGTCTCTAAGTGTTATAAAACCTTGTTTACCGGCGAAGGCGGCCGAGCTTCGACGTTGCAACTGAAAGAGGAAGGTTACGAGACGAGACGAAAGATAATTGATCAACTCACCTGTAGATCCGTCATTACCGCAACCATTTTCTTAGAGTACGATAGCGGAATCTCGCACCGCTTGTGTAAAATATCTGTTAGTTCCGCAGAAGGTATTTCGTTAAAGTGCAACTCGACGAAGCGATTACGAAAAGCGCGCGAGAGCATCTTGCGCCCCCCGTATAAACCTGGTGGGTTTTGGGTTGCGAACAATTTAAAATTCGGGTGGGCCTTTACGGTTACTTGCGTTTCGGCTATGAAAAGCTCGCGGTTATCGTCCAACACGCGGTTTAAAGCTTCCAGTACGTCGGTCGGTGCGAGATTAAGTTCATCCAAAATGATCCAGTGCCCGTTCCGCATGGCATCAACCAGCAAACCCTCCCTAAACACTAATTTACCATCAATATCCGCCATATAAGATCCGATATACTCTTGTAGATCGGTGTGCTCGTGATTGTTAATGCGAACACATTTATTTCCGCTTGATTTGGCCAGGTAGGTAATGAGACTCGTTTTACCGACGGAGGTATCGCCTTGAAGCAAAACCGGTGAGTTTCCAATGGAGACGACGCGTACCAAATCTTTTAAATTGCGCCGAATGCACGGGGTGAGGATGTAATCCTTTGGTGCGCTCACCTCCAGCGAGCCGCAGGTCACCCAGTAAC
The DNA here is from genome assembly GCF_008802855.1 of Photinus pyralis. Classification (NCBI taxonomy): domain Eukaryota; kingdom Metazoa; phylum Arthropoda; class Insecta; order Coleoptera; family Lampyridae; genus Photinus; species Photinus pyralis. The sequence continues at coordinate 46,807,189 of NW_022170596.1, read as the reverse complement.
CTTCAAACTGGATTGAATCCGCCCTCGGTTGCGGAATGGGCTGATTTAAGATGCTGTTCGCATTCTTCGCACTTCCCAAAATGTACTTGGCAATTAGATGCTCAATGGTTTTGTAGGAGAGTTCATCCAATTGAGTTAGAAAGCTCAGACAGAAAGCTTCGTACAAACTTCTGAAGAAACTACCACACGGATTTTGCGCGGTTATCATCAGGGCTCTGCATAGTGTTCGTAGAGAATAATGCGGCTTGTGGCCCAAACCGTCACTCAAAGTTGTGAGGGCGGCTTTGCGAATATACGAATAGCACTTTACGATACTCTTCAGTGTTTCGGTCGAGACAGCCAAAGCGTTCAGATAACTTTTAACCAGCATCATTAAGTCGTACTGGTCTTCTAATTCGTCAACAAAAAACTCGGTGAAGCGATTTCTAAGTCCGATCGGTAGATCCCTTTTGCCAATATCGGTGGAAGGATTCATGCAAGCGAATAGTGTAAATTCGGGGTGGCGAACTACCGGTTTCTTATCGCCGCGTTCCAATAGGCTAATCGATCCTTTAGGACTTTCTAATAATCCCGATAGGCACTCGAGAGTTTCGGCATTGGCCAAATTTATTTCATCGAGTAAGACCCAGTAGCCGTTCTTAATTGCTTTTACCAAACTTCCCTCTATAAAGGAGAACGCGATGGCGTTCTTGTGTTTCAACTGCGTCTGTAGTTTTAACAGTTTTTTGTGGATATCTCTCCACAAGGTTAGAAAGTGTTGATTACGGTTTTTCTGCTTGTCTTGTGTTATTTTGTGGTCGACGCTGAAAAATTTTCGGATTACAGTCTTTATCTCGTGAATTGGTTAGGGGTCCCATTAGGGACTATGGTGTTTGACGTGAGGAGAGAGACAAATATTTTGAATCCTAACGGAATCATAATTTTCCTGGGTTATTCTGAGATCGCTGGTGTAGCCCCAGTAAAACAAAACTTTGCATCAAAATTGTACGCCAAGTTCCAACCATAGTGCCAGCACTACTAGCTATGATTGTTCCCCGACTTAAAAAATGTGAAGAAAGTTAGGCATGTTTCAAGAAAAATCGTAGTACGATACTTTTACATTACACACTCTCACTCCTCGGCCTGTCGAACGCGAAGCCTAAAGTTAATATCCCAAAAAGTGAGGAAATTATAGCGTTCAAGGGGTTGGGAGTCGTGCCCATTTTCTTCAAATTTTCTGAGCCCTAAGCACCCCCTTAGGAAAAGTCCGAAGACAAATCTGCAGTCATTTTTACCGCATTTTCCAATGAAGTTGGGTGCGCTATTGCAGCCGTCCGTCTGAGGCCTTAACTACTCCTACAGTTTTCAATATATTTAGTTCGTTCTTTTTGAATTCGGTAGCTTATAGCTCTTGCCCCTAGGTCAAGAAAAATCTTGACGATTAATGTGGGCATGCGCAATATCAACTTTCTTATTTATTAATATAGTTTGTTGTAATGCTGTAAAGGCAAACATATCGCATATTGCATACATTACCTATGCGCGCATATTCAGATTTCGCAATATCAACTGTGTTATTAATCGAAATTTTTTTTGAAAATTTAATCAACATATCCAATGAAAGATGCAGCGACAACAGGCCCCTTTGATTTATTTTATCATTCGTAAACTTAATTTGGAAGTGCATTTAATTAAAACTTGATTGACTTTATTGCTATGTTTTTTTTGTTTATTACTGAATTTGATTGATCCCGGAGGCCATCGAGATAAATCTCGTCCGAAGTATTCCAAATAAATACGATTACATGAAAAACGCCACCTTTGTTTCCAGGGGCCCTCGCCAGTAACTATTCCAAAAAAAAGATACCCTTCAACCACGACAGCCAAGCGGTTACTTCCTCGTTTCTTGAAAAGCGAATTTTGAAAAGCGAAAGTATTTTTTACTGCAGTCAATGAAATGAATAAGCACACGCGCGAAATGTTTATAATAAAACCGAAAGTGGTTAGAATCGTGTCAATGGGTTTGTAGTTCGCATACTAAATTCAAATAAAATGTTCTGAGAATCTATCCATCGTAGAGGCTTGCGGTAAAAAAAATTTATTACTAAAAGGGCCACGAGCAAAACCTGGAAAATATTTTTAAGTTTCTGAAATGACCGCTAGGGGGCGTACCTGCAATCTGGAATGTAAAAAGTGATTTTTCTGTGAATTCCGCTATATTAACCTAACAAAAAAATGTCCGGTCTTTGAAGTTATATAATCTGACCAATTTTTGTTTAACAATTTTTCCTGTATCTCTAAAAATGAAGTGGTGGGGGATATTCAAAGGTTTCCGTAAAGAACACCCTGTATCTTCGAAACGGCTGAGCCGATTTAAATAAACTCGGGTTAGTTCAAAAGAGCTATTCTTCAGCTACAAATATTAAGGAATATGAGGAACAATCGCATGTATGGTGCATGCCATTCATCATGCCTAAATTTTTTTTTTTTTCGTAAACCATCACCGATAGCAATATTCATCAAGAGACAAAAAATGCTTGCAAGTAAACTGTCTATCAATGTCTAAAAATTCAGAGCCGTCAAAATAGTAGTTAAAAAGTTTTAGACCTCTTCAGATGTGGATGGTCAGTATTTTACCACCTACATAGCAACTACAATCAAAACGATGATATCACAAACACCCTTTTTACATTAGACATTCACATCCCGACTTTCATTTTAATCGGCAAAACCATTTTCAGATAAAATAAAAAGAACGATTTGTTTTTTGAATCTTTGGCGGTAGATAGCGCCTTAACGAAGCACTTTTGGATAGAGGTAAGTAGGGTTAAATCGTCCTATTTTGATACCAAGAACCCCTGGTAGCGCGTTGTACAGACCTTTTAGGGACACCCTGTATATATGTTTATATCGTGATGGCCAGCATTTCGAGCATTTACGGCGGCATTAAAAGCTTCCTTTTTTAAATCGATCCACCTTAGGGCCACAAATTATATAAGAAAAATAATTCCGGAAAAATTATCTTAAAAAAATAAAATTTTGAGAGTATAAAATTTTCTTTGGCCTAAATTTTAGATTAGGAACAAGATATCGAGATGCGGTTTTCGCGAGCTTGTTTAGGCATCATTTAGCTACTTTTTCATTTAAAAAAATCGAACCAACGCATTTAATGTTTTTGAGAAAATTAACCATTTCTGTCGGAATTTCGAAAAAAGCCCTCAAGCGGCGATATGTGAAACTAACAAAACTTCAAATAGCATAATATTTGTAGCCGAAGAATAACTCTTTTCAATTAACCCGAGTTTGTTAAAATCGGCTCAGTCGTTTCGAAGATACAGGGTGATCTTTACGGAAACCTTTGAATACCCCCCACCACTTCATTAGAGATACAGGAAAAATTGTCAAACAAAAAAGGTTCAGATTATCGTCGTCTTCAAAGAACGGACATTTTTTTGTTAGGTTAATATAGCGGAATTCACAGAAAAATCACTTTTTTAGATTCCAGATTGCAGTTACGCCCCCTAGCGGCCATTTCAGAAACTTAAAAATATTTTCCAGGATTTTCTCGTGGCCGTTTTAGTAATAAATTTTTTTACCGCAAGCCTCTACGATGAATAGATTCTCAGATACAGTACCTCGCATTCTTAGTTGGCCACCCTGTGCATGATAACTCGCGAACGGTTTCGAATGTTCCAATCCCGTATATAAAGAAAGCTATCAAAAAAGATTCAAATAAAAGTTGCAAGATTCGATGGGATAAATTCAATGGTTGTAGAAATTTTTTTTCAAAATGGCGGTTTTTATTGGCGGCCATATTGGATTTTTACGTCACTCGATAGACAAAAAATTACAAAGCCAGCGATACTAAACACTTAAGTACTTCATTTGGGAATCAACCTTGCATTTTTGCCTCGAAGTTTACAATGTATTTCTTATGGCAATAATTCCATGGATGATTACGATTGATCTCAAATTCGTTCGTTTATTGTCTCAATTTTGTCACCATCGACACGGCCATGGAATTATTGCCATAAGAAATACATTGTAAACTTCGAGGCAAAAATTCAAATACTAAGTGTTTGTCCACTGTTTCTACACTCATTGAATTTATCCCATCGAATCTTGCCACTTTTATTTGAAACTTTTTTCGATAGCTCTCTTTGTTACTAAAACATTTGAACTTTTTAAAAATGGCGATTTTCACTTTTTTTGAATTATCTACGAAACGATTTATTTTTTTAAATATCACATCGAAATATCCATTAGCATTAAAAACTACACAACATTATCATTTTAACGGAGCCTGTAAAATAATAACAAAGATAGCTATGTTATCCTACTCAATTTAAGACACCCTGTAAATGTTGCAAGTTTATTTAAATCTGTGCACGCGATTTACTAAAAAAAAAATAATTTTTGTGCAATTCTGAGAAATCTTGTACAGGGTTGCGATTTAATAAAGGATAAATTCAATAAAAAAAAATGAAGGTGTGTTCGAAAATACGCTCGCACACGTTGATTAGTATTTTAAACTGCGCTCTTTTTGATCTAATAATATTTTATACAGGATGTCCCTCACAGAATTAGTTAGATTTTCTCCGTAACTATTTAGCCAATCAAAGTTTTAAAAGGTGTTCCAAAGAGCTTTATGCGTACTCTATTACCAGGTAATGTTAGTTCTATATGCTTATTTCGTATAGCCCCTGGTTTTCAAAAGGTCCTTCAGCCTTCCTGAGAGTATTCCGGCCCTTATAGAGAGCTTTTGGCCTTTCCTGAGGGTATCAAGTCATTTCTTGAACTTCACTGGCACTCACTCAAGAGTATAAAAGCCCAAAGGCTCTATGGAAAGTAGTTTTTTGTTGTTTTTTTTGTGATATTTAATGCAGGTAGTAAACTTTGCATTTCTGTATAATGTATTTGTGTTTTATTTTATATTTTTTGTGAGTTTCAATCTTTGATTTTGAAGTTGACTGGATTTAACCTTAATGCAGGTTCATGTGTTTGATACCGTTAACCTTTTGTTTGAAATCACGTTCATTTTTGGTGTATTGTTTGCTAGATTTTTGTTTGTTTCGATTACCCGGTTTTGGTCCTGCTTACCTGACCCATTGTTCACAAAACTTGTTTTTTTAACATATACGTCACCTCTCAAAGCGTACATACTACATATTTTGTTAATATTGTTGTTATAATTTTATGTTATGCATTCATATCATTACAAACAATTAATTTTAATTGTCCTCTTAAATTCTTATTTGATTACACTACAAGCCACAAATAATGAATAGTACAAAACCTACCTTGTGACGTCAGTACGGCGCTGGTGTGCTTGGCCCAATTTATCCAAAGCCGCCAGACAACTTTTCATCATCATCTTCAATAAGATCGTCCATTTCATATTCTTCGAGCAATATTCGATGTTCTCCAAAAATTCCTTGTTATCTTTAACACTGAAGTACGATCGAAACACTTCCTCAAACTCCTTCCGAATCGGCGACACAACAAATTTAAAATCGACAGGCTTATATCCGCCCAACAAATCTGACGAGTCGGACTGCTGATTCATATTGATGACGACTAATTTAACACCGATAATGTGCGCGAGATACTGAACTGCGGACGTTTTCCCGGTACCGGTCTCGCCGACGAGCAAAACCGGTTCCCTTAAGTTCACACAGCAGATAATTCGCTCCAATAAGCACGCCGAAGGTCTGGTGAAACAGAAATTCAAACGTGTGTCGGAGAGGGACTGCTGCTTTAATAGTTCGACACGATCACTCTTGATCTTCTCGACGGTTAAACTAAAGGTCGGCTTGTACAAGTTGCAAAAATAATCCGCTTTCTCGCTTATGATCCCTAAATGAGTGGAAATAATGCGAGCCAACATCAATCGATGCGAGAACTCCGAGCATGAACAACAAAATACGTCAATCCCATTCTGTAAGACATTCAATGCGGATACTTGACTTTTTACATCAAAATCGATAACCGCTCGTGTACACCATTTAAATAAGTCACGAGTTGACACAAGTCGATTGGATCGATTAGTGGAATGAACTGTGAACTTCTCAAAGGCGTCGACCATTCTGCTCGCTATCGTTCTCAACGAAGGGAACTTGGTTTGGATGATGACTTGAAGTTCGTCAGATTGCAATGGGTCGACGTGAACTTGTAACACATTTTTTTCAAGTAATGCTATCGCGTTAGTGTGCACCTTTTGGTAACCGCTCACAGTTGATAGTAATCTGAAACAGGACTCTTAATTGACGTTTTTGAAAGTATAACGTACCGTTGCGTCATAAAGAGTTTAAAACCGGGAGCGACAGGAACCGAATCTCTATACCCTGGGACGGTTAGTTCACCGTTTTCTAAGAGTGCCATCAGAACTGATGCGATATCCATGTTTGCCAAATCTATATCCTCGAGCAACAACCAACTGCCATCCATTACAGCCTTTAAAAAATTAATTCTTAAAATATAATTACAGTGGAATTATTCTCTCAATAGTGTTTCAATGTATACAGGGATGTTTATTAAAAAGTAGACATAGGAATTAACGTGAATGGTCTCATGTATGGTTTTTCTCTATGTCTACTTTTAAATGTCAAAATCTCTTCTGAAGGGCGCCTAATTTTATGCAACCAAAATTACTTCTTAAAACAAATACAGATCTGGCTGTCATATTAATTAATTTGAATATTTTTGCTTCCGCTTCACAGAAAATAAATCCCAGCACTATACCAATTGACAATATCAATGACTTATCTGATAGTCTTTAACAATAACAACTTTTTCCTCAGTTGAATACATCGCACCCGAACGAAAATAAAAATACGGAAGGCAAAGCAACAATATTCAAATTAATCAATTTGGCTGCCAGATCTTTATTTGTTTTAAGAAGTTATTTTGGTTGCATAAAATTAGGGGCCCTTCAGAAGAGATTTTTTTTCTTTTGAAAGTAGACATAGGGGAAAGCAATACACGTAAATCCCTATATCTACTTCTTAATAAATAGTACTGTAGATGTAGCTTTAAGTAATCAAGAAATTTTTGGGTGAAACAAAGTAGGTAGATAATAAGCCAGAAAATAAACGAAGCTATTATCACGCTTTAAAGAAAACAAAAAAATTCCGATTACTTCTATAGATTTCGTTTTTATTTTTTTCTCATTGCCACTTTTTGAGCTCCACGAGACACGATTGAGATATATTCAACACAGTGTTTCGTTGTGTAGAAATTATCATCAACTTCATTTTATTATACTGGGTGTCAACGAATCTATTAGACAAGCCATAATGACTAGAGTAATATGTGTTACCAAAATAATTATTGGTAGAGGGAAATGGTAAGTGAAGAGGAGAGTTTTCGCATATTTTTCTCTTTTTGCTCACTTTCTGTTTCATCGGAAATGGTCCAGATTTTGAATGTTTAAATGGAACACCCTGTATATTTTTACATTTTTGGATTTCTGAGACAATTCCCCATCAGAATGTGACCTTTTCAAAAGTTTTTACGTCTACTTTCAAAGCCACTTTTAATATTGCATCTAGGTGGCCACGATCGAAGCCAAACTAATCTAAGGACCTTAGGTGATCTCAAAAAATTACAATAACAAAGTTTTAGTGGCTAATATGAGACAAAAATTGGCAAAATTACATTTTCGTATCTAACTAGTATTTTCAAATGGCAACCCTGTTTTGCCAAGCACTTTCCGAAAATAGGATTTTTTCAAATCTAACGATACTAATTTATTATTTTTATTCAAAAATGAAAATATACAGGGTGTTCCATTTAAAAACTCAAAATCTGGACCATTTCCGGTGAGAAAAATATGCGAACTCTCCTCCATTTACGTGTACCAAATCTCATTTTGATCCGAGGTTGGAACCGGAACCGAAAAAAAACGGTACAGATTGCATTTATAAGACTAAAAATATGTCAATCAAACTTAAAAAAATATGTTTATGCAAAAGACCAATGTACTTTAATTGTGTGTAGTATTTATTTTCTATAATTATTATTAAAGTTATTTAATATATCCAAAAAACACAATTAGAACATGTATTTATTCTTTTGTGAAAAAGAAATACAATTCTACAAAATTGACTGACAGAATATTATTCATTCTAAAAACACGCCAACTTTAAAATATATAATTTTTGTTTAAAATGGCAATTAACATTTTTACTTTAACAATTATTCATAATTTATATTTCTTAATAATAATTTTATTTATGTTGGAACCCTTAAAAACCGAAAAAAAAATTAGAACCGGAACCGAAAATTACTGAAGCCACAGAACCAGAAGTGGTACAGGCGAGGGTACAGGATACCCTTAAAATATATAGCCCATATACATCATTTTAAGCAACTTTCAAACAATAACATTTTTATTAGTCTGTATTGTATGTGTTGGCAATTTTATGAAGTAATGGCTCGGCGGATTCGGTTCAAATTTTGGATATGTGTATTACGTATAGAGAAACGAAAAATAACAGGCCGGATTTTTATAAAAAAATTTGGAGCGCGGCAACGGTATCGGATTTTTTTTTCAAAAAGCAACCTAAAAATTGTTATTGAGGTATTAGAGAGGCCTTATTTTTCTGTGTACAACCTACAAAAATTATGCCAGGTTTTATTACAAAAATTCTGAGGCAAAAAATGTCAAAGTTAAAAAACCTAAAATATTCTTTTTCGGCAAAACTAAATTCATTCTAATTAGGAATTACAATTATTAAATATGTATTGCCTTGTGACTGTATAATCAAAAAATTAACAAAATCAATGGACGAAATTTAAAAAAAAATGAGATGTGTACCAAGCGGTCACCCATCCAAGTACTGACCAAGACCGCCAACGAGAACCAGTGTTTTCAACGTGGTATTGCCATTGGCGAGAAAATTACTGGTCTAATATATGGCACACAAAAAAAAAAACTGGAGACTGTTGGTTTCAACAGGATGGTGCACCCGCACACAAATCAAAAATCGTGCGATAATACCTATCGGACAAAATTTTTCCACCACATTTTTCTGATAGGTATTCTCGCACGATTAAGGCGTTGTGCGCTGGTCCACCATCCTGTTGAAACCAAGAGTTTCCAACTTTTGTTTTTTTTGTGCCGTACATCGTTGTATTCGTAATAAAAAATTCTACTGAACACAGTATGTACTTTTTTTATGAGCCATATAACAAAATAAAGGAGATGGATGATGCATGATGATTTCTCCAAAACAAAATGTTATATTGCAAAACTCTCAACGGTGTCTTGTAGAGCTCAAATAGTGGAAATGAGAAAGTGTTTTTTATTTTTCTGCTCAATTAATATCAGAAAAAAATAAAACAAAATCGGCAAATTTCGGTTTTTCTGGCATATCGTCAGAAGTAAACAGAATTTCCTGGTTTTCTTTAATTCTCTTTAATTGCGTAACTTTTCACTGATTGTACCTGCACAACATGTTTGGCACTTTTGGAGACAGAAAAACAATCATAATAAAAAGGATAAATTGTATGTGCTTATTATACCTCATTATTCTGCCTCAAAAGACAAATTGTTCACAATATGCATGCACTTATACAACCCTTCAAAATACACATGCATAGATCAGAATAGCATACCTGAGTCAGCACGCCCGGCTGCCACACGAACTCCCCGGGAATATCGGTACAGCCATAAGTCCCGAGTAACATTTTACTGTCGGTTTGATCACCGAGCTGCACCCTCACGAAATTTTCACCCGCCACTCTTCCAGTTTTTTCCGCTAAGTATTCGACGAGAAACGTCTTCCCCGAGCCGACGGGGCCTTGCAATAAAATACCCTTCGCGCCCACCACTCCTAACGCTAGCCTCCGTAAATTGCCAAGTGTCGATTTTACTTCTACCAGCCGGATCGAATCAGCCACACCGCTCGAATATACGGGCAGGTAAACTCCGCCAACGCGCAACACACTGTCATTAAGAATGAATTGGTCATCGTGTTCGTAGATTACGTCTTCATTTGAGTGAACAGACTGAGAGTGAACCGAGCATTTGTTTACTACTGCCTCTGAGAGATTGCCATCGATAACTGCATCGAACTTGGCTTCGTTCATTCCCAGCAACAGCCGCACAATTTGGTAACAGTGCCTAGGCAAACTCAATTTAGCGTTGGCTCACATGGAACCAATACTCACCAACGAATAATTTCGACTTCGTGTTTGAAGTATTTCTTAATAAAGCCAGACCAGGGCCACTTGGTTCGGAAGAAATCGGGCGCTCTTTTGAGTAAATTATGGCATAATGTAACGATGTCAAGATCGCTAACATCACGGCTTGGCTCGTGTTTAAGTCTTTTTTTAGGGGGGTGTTGATTTAAATCACACTCGAAGGGAGAAGGGTGCTTTTCGAAGTAGCGCAGTGTAAAGCTGGAAGGAATAGCATATTTTGTAAATTGTCTTTAAAAAATGAAGAATACATGCATACAATACAGGGCCGGATTATAAAGACAATAGATGTCCTAAAAATTGGTGCACTTATTTATAAATACACTTCAATTTAAGTAAGTGAGCATAAATATTTCAATTACAATTTGTGAATGTTTCTATTTTCGAAATATCTCTGCTTAGAAAACAGATATCAAAATGCGGTTTTCACGTTTTCATTTTATTTGATATCATATAATAATTACATATGTCGTTCCATTTGAAATTTTCAAAAAAACCTGCCAAGCATATGTTAATGTCACATCGCGCCCTCTACCACTCATCACATTTACTAAAAAGACTCTATTCATGTAAAATCTGATTCCACAAAGAGAGCTCTTTCCAACAAGACCTATGATGTGAAAATTGGTTAAACCATTCAATTCTACTTCCCCCATTCCTCATATTTTATGAGCTATAGCAATATGTGCTGCATCAAAATGATACAAAATTGCGATGCATGTATTTTTTATACATGTTTGTTGGGTATATTTTTCTACTTAACCATGAATCGTACGCCCTCTAACGGCAAACCTAAAAACTTGAAAATAACTTCCAGTGATTTCTCTTGGCCTCTTTTATTAACAAAATTTTTTTCCCGAGGTTGCGCAATTAACACTTCCGTAGATATGACCTGTGACCATTATCAATGGGACACCGGACACCCTGTACATCAGACACTACTCAGAACGTAAGGTTTTATCCATTTAAAAATAAGTAATGTCTAGCAGCTCTGGGATCTTACTCTATTACGATGATCTGCCGTTTTAAAAGTTTTTGTTTAAAATATATAGGGTTTTCAATTTAAAAATATGAGGTAAGTACGGAGGAAACTCAAAAAATTGTCAATCTCAGAATAAACCTATGTTTTCTTAGTTAAGGAGATATAAAAAGATGTTTCTTACAAGTGTCTTTATAATGGCTGTTGAATTATCTGTCATTTTCAAAATAATTATACGAGGTCAGATAAAAAAGTTATAGGACCTAGTCTCATTTTATTAGTGAAACGTACTGTATATTTTATTCTCTCGGGAAAACACTTTTTTTTATTAATTTTGGTGCGTAGAATCCAAAACAATTCGTACTTTTTCGATCAGACTTCTCAATCAAAAGTTATAGACTAGAAACCAATTTCGAAATAAAATTCAAAGGGCCGTAACTTTTGAACTAGTAGCCCAATCTTGGAACTGTTTGAAATTATGGATTCTACAGGCCACATTCTATAAGAAAATTTGATCTGATCTGAGACAATTTTTTTTCGGGGCTCAAAAAAAGGCAGTGTATAACCTTCCTTGTTTACCAAAAATCGACCGCACCAAAATTCCTCGGGAAAACATTTTTTCTTATTAATTTTGGTGCGTAGAATCCAACACAATTCGTACTTTTTCGATCAGACTTCTCAATCAAAAGTTATAGACTAGAAACCAATTTCGAAAGAAAAGAGCATATTAAATTCGCTTTCCAAAAATATAACACTAAAGAAATTAAAAAAATTCAATATTAGATTTTTCAAAAAATTACTTTGTTTTTTTGTTTTTTTATATCATTTGTATTTTTTTAATAACATCCCTATTTATTGTATTATATATTCAAAAAGAGAATTTTAATATGCTATCTTTTCAGATTAAAATATACAGGGTGTTCTATTTTTAAAATAAGAAACCGCCATTTTGAAAAATTGTTGTATACGCCCATTGAATTGATCCCATCGAATCTTGCAACTTTTATTTAAAACTTTTTTCGCAGCTCTTTTTGTTACTAAAATATTTGAACCTTTTAAAAATGGCGATTTTCACTTTTTTTTCCAATTATCTACGAAATGATTTATTTTTTTCAAAATATCGCATCGGAATATCCATCAGCATCAAAAACTACACAATTTTGTCAATTTAACCGAATCTGTAAGTATAATAATAACAAAGATGGCCATGTTATCCTACTCAATTTAAGACACCCTGTATAAGGTTTGTTAATGGTTATATCATAGTCGCTACAGTCTTGGGCCCTTTTTGTAGGACAGACAGTATATTTGATACATAATATATTCGAGCGGTCTTAAATACTCTTAATAATACCTACACCGAGTTCTTGTTCGAAGAATGGGAATGACAGTACATTTTTGGTAGGTGACCACTCTAAATTGAAAGTGGTGCGTTTCGGAAAACAATATGCTATGATCTATGCCAAAAATCGGTGTAAATTCAAAACCAACCAGCAATACAGACGAAAATGAGGGTCAGTCTTCCAAGCATATAAATGTGGTAGGTATCTTGTACTAGTCCATTATTTTGTAATCGCAAAATTTGGCAACAATATACAAAACAGTGAAGAAACAATGGGGATTTACAATAATTTTGCTATGGTTACAATTATTGCCACAATTGTTTCTATGGTTATTTCTACTAATCCGGTTAAAGCGGTTGAATTATCGTAAATCCCCAGTATAGTCAAGTCTTGGTGTTTCATGTACCTAAAACGGACGGACGTACCTGAAAACATCAGGGTGAATGTCGATCACCCTTGATAACGCAACACAGATTTGTATATGCCGCTGGTGCGCAAACGGAAGATCGACTACATTCAAAATGATAACGATAAGTTCCTTTTTAAAGTATTCCGTAATGCTCAAAGTATATTTCCGTTGCAGCCACAGAGAGCCGAGCTTCCTATAGATCGCTCTCGCATCACTTTCTGTAGACTTCTAGAAGAAAAGGAAGAAAGTTAATGGAACAAAAATTACTGAACTAACCTCTAAATCTACAGAATCAAGAAGATTGTTGTTTGTAGTTGTGGCAGAAAAAGTACGCAGTCGGTTTATGAAACACGAGGTGAAAATGGAGCTCGTCATTTTATATATTTTCAAAGGATTTTCCCTGGAGTTGTCTTTTAAATTGGAAAAACACGTGGGAAATATAATCGAAACTTGCACACTTCGACCACAACACGAAATGGACCAATCAGAAGCCCGCAGAACCGAAGTTGCACGTGTGCCGGTGGTATGGGTAACTTGGTGTAGCTCTCTTTGTCTCACTCGCTTGTAAAATGAGTTCGTCCTGCTCGCACGCCAGCATGTAAGAAAAAATGGTGACGTTTATCCAAAATTTGAAATTTTCGAGGTTATGTAGTGTCAACATAAACAAAACTGCTCATTTTTGCAATGGAAACTTGTCCTATTTGCTTCAAAGATTTTCAACTTACCGAACTGGAAAGCCATGTCAACAAATGTATATTCCTGAATTCATCGGACGCAAATGGTAACCCAAAAAAGAAGCGGTCCATATCGCCTCCTGCTTCCACGTTTCCTTCTCAAAGCTCATCTTCAGCATCACCCGTTAAGAAGCAAAGAAATCGCTCCCCAAACGTAGACAAAGCGATGTCCTTCGTAACACCTTTAGCGAAACAGGTGCAGCCGCGATCCTTGGACGATTTCTTCGGACAAAATCATGTCCTGGGAAAAGACACGGTACTGCGATCGCTTCTGGCAAAACGGGAAATCCCAAACATGATCCTGTGGGGACCGCCCGGTTGCGGGAAAACCTCACTGGCCAACGTCGTTCAGGAGATCTGTAAGGAGAATCCGTCGAAGTTTCGCTACGTCGGAATGTGCGCGGCCAACTGTGGAGTGAAAGAGGTGCAGGCCATAGTGACTGCGGCAAAAGGCGATTTAAAATTCGGCCGCCGAACCGTGCTGTTTATGGACGAAATACATCGGTTTAATAAACGGCAGCAAGATACGTTTTTGCTGCACGTGGAAAAGGGTGAAATTACTCTGTTGGGTGCTACAACTGAGAATCCTTCGTTTAGTATTAACAACGCTTTGCTTAGTCGTTGTCGGGTGATAGTTATGGAAAAGTTAGAAAGTGTGGATTTAGTTTCAATACTCGAGAATGCAGCTGGACGGTTGGGGATTCGAATTGTGCAAAATGGAGCTGAATGTGAAGGGTAAAATACGTGCTAAATCCGTTGGTTTGCTTATAATAATTGCAGGATTAACATTGAGAAATCCGCTCTTGAGTGGCTAGCCGACACAAGTGATGGGGATGCCAGGATAGCTTTGAGCAATTTACAACTCGTTTTACAACATAATACTGATGAGAATGTACTTGTAACTGTCGATATGATAAAAGATGGAATTAAGGTACTTAACACAAATTTCTTCATTACGTCGAAGAGTCCGAGTAAAATACATATATGCCTTGATATTTCAAATAATTTTAGAAGTCACACATGCTGTATGACCGTAAAGGCGAGGAGCACTACAACATAATCTCTGCAATGCATAAATCAATACGGGGATCCGACGATAACGCCGCCTTATATTGGACAACGAGAATGATAGTCAGCGGCGAAGATCCCCTCTTTATCGCCCGCCGGCTGGTGCGCGCCGCCAGCGAAGATATCGGCAATGCAGATCCTCGTGCGTTACAGCTAGCAGTGAGCACAATGCAAGGTTGCCAATTGCTAGGCATGCCCGAGGCGGACGTATTGCTGGCACAGTGCGCGATTTATTTGGCGCGCGCGCCCAAATCGAGAGAGGCGGATTCTGCACTGGCAGGAGCCAAGCAGCTTATCGCGAACTGTAAGGGGCCGCAACCGAGTGTACCGATGCATTTACGGAATGCTCCGACAAAGTTAATGCAAGATCTAGGTTGGTATTGGAAGGGTTTGTTAAAATTTTAATTCAATTTGTTGTAGGTTATGGGAAATTAGAGCTAGGCAAGAAAAGGACTTATATGCCCGCAGGATTGGAAAATGCCAATTTTTTTTAAAGAAATTTATAGTAGGCGAGATTTATAGTTTCGTCATTTTAAGTTAAGCTATTATTTTTATAGATTGGAATTGAAATTATAAAAATTGTGATAACTTTATGAAACTTTCAGAGGATGTTCTAGACACCCTAAGGTTCAATTTCAGCTATGCCGCCACCCCCGCAACCCCGGACGGCACTTGCTATAGCGGGTTTCTTAAGCGCAGGGTAGCATTTCAATACCAGCCCATAAAATGGGTCAAAAATGTATGTCCAGGGTTTTGTTTTGTATTTTCTTACATCTAGGAAGGTTGAAGGGAATTGTCAAATACCCAGGGAGAATTTATTTAGGGTATTTTACGTGGTTTGCCTATTTTTAAGGCGCTTTTAACAGTGCGGACTAGGGAATGCAATCCCGCAGCAAAATCTCAATCCCGGTATTTGCGGAATTGTTAGATGTTAATCCCGCGGGATCCCGGTATTTGCGGGATCCTGCAAAACTTTAAATAAATTTGCAAATAAGCAATTCTGTGCGGTTAACTTCTGTATTAAAATAAATCGCTAATTATCACAATATTTAACAAAAAAAGTACCTTCGGCCTAACTTAGAACTCAAAAAAACCTTACCTGTAAAGCACAAAAAGTCTTCTAAAGTGCCTCAAAAATCATAGTACATTTTTAACAAAAAAAGTTTACAATTATTCAAAAAATAATTCGCTGTTATCAATTTCATTAACAAAATAAACAGTCCCCTTGGTCAACAAATTCCTCAGTCCCGCAAATCCCTTGATTTATGTGCGGGATTAATCTCGCAAAAATGCTGCGGGATCCTGGTATTTCGGGATCCCGCAATCCCGGTATTGCATTCCCTAGTTTCTAGTCTATAACTTTTGATTGAGAAGTCTGATCGAAAAAGTACGAATTGTTTTGGATTCTACGCACCAAAATTAATAAGAAAAAGTGTTTTCCCGAGAAATTTTGGTGTAGTCGATTTTTGGTAAAAAAGGAAGGTTATACACTGCCTTTTTTTGAGCCCCAAAAAAAATTGTCTCAGATCGACCCGGAAAAAAATTTTCTTATAGAATGTGGCCTGTAGAATCCATAATTTCAAACAGTTCCAAGATTGGGCTACTAGTTCAAAAGTTACGGCCCTTTGAATTTTCTTTCGAAATTGGTTTTTAGTCTATAACTTTTGATTGAGAAGTCTGAATAAATGGCAGTTCAAAATGTACGGAGTCTTGCAAGATCTGTAGAGCAATTATAGTTTAAAGGCCCGGTTTTTGAATAGATAGATTAAATCATATATATAAGATGGATTAAATACAATAAGTACTAGTGCGCCATCTCCATGGCAATCGTTACACTTTCTATCAATAATAGTTTTAAAAGTCTAGTTGAGATGTCGCCACCTACGCAACTTCTTTTAAAATTTCATTTGAATTTATGCGATTAATAGCAACGTTGCACTTATTATTCCTTAAATGCAGTGCCGTTTTTAAGTTTTTCGGGGCCCTGGGCCATTCGTTCGTGGAGGCCCTCCTTACCCTCAATAAAAACGGCAGATTGGGGAGATACAAGCAAATCCCTAATTTGAATATGGGCACTCCACATTTGCGTAGCCTGGTTTGTAGGCAACACATCATGCTCAATGAACAGAAAACATTTATAATTGCAATTCGCAACTTCTTATGCATAGGAGTTTATTTAAAGCCCTTGGAAGAACAATTTCAATAACAGGTACATTAAAGTGAACCGTTTTACAACAACTTTCACACGAAGATCACACAAACAACACATTTTTTCGTGATTGCAAACTGCGTAACACTTTTGCCTTATTTCGCTCAAACATTTATCAATCAAGCAATTTGACTATTAATGGCTTGTTGCAGATAATGAAATTACAGTACAATAAAATTGTTTATTTATTACCTCTAACAGTAATAATTGCAATGTTGGAATTATTCTTGTATTTCATAAAATCTGTAATATACAGAGGGCTACAATGTTTTTAACATTAATTCATTAAATAATAAGTTCTTGGTCTTCCTGCGATAATTAAACATATCAGATATAATAAAACACTCGTACCAACTTTGAATCACCATTAAAATACAACTACACAATATAAAATGAAATGTTTCACTAAATTAAAAGGAATTCAATTGACATTCTTATTTAGTCACTTTTTCAAATATGAAAAATTGCGATAATCTGTATATACAAACAACTTTTCTTTAAACATCACATACGAAGTCGAACCTAAACACCTAGAAACAATGTTCCACACTACAATAAAGAAAACTGAATTGGCTAAAGTAAATACAATGAAGTACGTCGAAAATTAAAACCGATAATCGGGACCTGCCATGTCGATGGCCCAACGGAACTTGTCGCGTTGAGTTTTGTTGTAAATTTTCTCAATGGGGACGTCGTACTTTTTGCACCAGGCCACGCTAATACGAGGATCCAAGTAGTTCAACTTCGACGTCCCCAGGGCGATTGTCTTATTTTCATCCCTGTCAGTCTCTTGAATTTCTAACTTCGCGAGCTGCTCCTTCATCCTCTGCAGCATCTTCTTCTTCTTCTCGTAAACAGTCTTCTCCTTCACACTGCCGTGCTTTGCGTCTCGTTGAGCATCTTTAACTTGCCGTTCGGCGTCCTTAATCAAGTCCTTCTTGGTGTCAATTTTCTCTTTCAATTTTTCCATCGACTTCTGGTGACCTTTCGGCACGGCGCGCTGATGGTTACACAGTATAGCTACCGCTCGATTGGCACGGTTATAAGAGAGAATTTTCTCGGAGATGGAATCGTCTTCGTTTGTGAGTTTATCCAACTGTTGCTGTAAGGTGTATGAGGCGTTGTAAGTACGAAACACTTTAGCGGTCAATCCGTCCATTAACTCGTTGAGATGCTTATTTAAGATGCTCGTATTTAAACGATCGAATAAATCGTCGCCATCCTTTTTGTTTTCCATGAATAATTGCAAGTTTTTAAATACGCGTTTTTCGACCGAAACTTCATTATAATAGCGAATCGAATCTTTACCTAAGAAATCGAATACGACGACGTTCTCCTTGTCGTCTTTCTCTTTGTGTAATTCGATGTGTTCCACTCGTAGAGAACAACAACCGACTGTATCCGCTTGATCTTCATCCTTTTCGTTTCCAGCTCTCAACGCCAACTTATCGATGAAGTATAACGCGACCGCCCTTTGTCTTATACGCATTTCCTTTGATTTCCAACCGTCCTTGTACTGCTCTCGTATTTTATTGATCGATTTGTGTAACTTGCGGGCGGTTTCGTACTTTTGCCAATCTTTCTCGCCTTTTAACTTTGAACTCGGATTTAACATGACATATTTCACCTGGTAAGAAAAAAAAAACGTAAAATGAGTGTCACCAAGAGACCAAAAAAGCAAAAAGAAAAACAAGCAGAACCCGACACAGAAAAACTACGCAAAAAGGAATGTTACATCTATTTCACCTGATTTTGAACATTTTCCGTCCACGACGCTAACCACGTAACTGCAGGATCGTGTCGCACCTCCCTCCACTTGTGTCCTTTGGGCGGACTAGGAACCTTCGCATCTTTACTGCAATTTATAATGATATCCTCTGCGATAACGCGCTTCTTTAGTTTGCCCATCTTAGGATGTTCACCGCGACCTCGGAACAGACCTGGCGGTTCTATTTTAAAATTGCCAATTTTCTCTGTGTGACCGTCGATTTTACAGAAACCGTATTCCTTAATGATCTCTTCGTTCTTTGTTTTCAAAGCCAACTTTTCCTCCTTTGTACGATTGCGATTCTTCTCCGCCACTTCCATGAAATACGCGTGCATATCCTTAAAATTGCACTTCTCTAGGTTCGTTATCACACTTTGCTCCTTTTGCGTCATCACTTTCCGCCAATCTTTGAAAAAGTTGTCGTTAAAGATTTTCTTCGTGGTATAATCGTGATCTAACATTTTGGCGTAAAAACCGGCGACTTCCTCGGCCTCTTCAGAGAGTGTAATGTGTTTGCCGTTATAATAAAATTTCACGTTATCCGGTAGCCTCTCGTAAGGTGGCGCAAAAACGGGTCCCTTGTGCTCCAAAAACGTCCACTTTGTGCCGTCATTTTTCTTTTCCTCCTCCCACCTGAAAATAAGAATTACATTTTTAAAAATGTCTCAAATCGAATGGAATTTTACCTCCTTTATATCTTACTTTGTGCAACATTTGCCGAAAGCAACATAACCTTCAAAATATAAATAAGGGGGGCCACGTGCTTGGCAAATTATATTCGCGAATACCGTAATTAAATTACTTTTTTGTAATTTGGAAGAGATTTTTCGCATATTTCCAATGGAAAATGTGCCACATTACAATGTAAAAATAATAATTAAGGAATGGATGGCTGCCATGATGAAAAATGATTACATGGTTGCCAGATTGTGTAATGTGTATGAAAAAAATATGACAATAACCAGAGGCGGACCGTGAATTTTGGGGGCCCTGAGCCATCGCTAGAAGAATTTAAACAAATTAAGCTTTAAACAAAAAATAACAAATAAATAAGCACTCACAGTTAATGACTAATAGTTATGTTTAAAATGGCATAGCAACTTTGAAAAATAAAGTTTCTTTTCACAAATTAAAATCGAATCCTGATACACTCCCAACTATAATGAAAAAGTTGGAAATAAAAACAGGTTGTTTTGCACTAAAAGAAATTCAAAATTTCTCAAAGCTCAGAGGTATTTTGTGCGTTACTATAGCACTAATGTCATGCATCACTTTCGCAAATATTTCTTTGAATACCAAAATACTGCCATGAATAAAAAGTGATTCTAACTTAAGAAATATCTATGAATTCCACCCTTAATGCTGGCTTGAGATAATAATAAACCAATTACCAAAGTACGATTATTTTTGAAATCTCAAGAAAAATCATTCTTATTCTCAAGGAGCATTGATTTTTGAAGCACTAAACTACTACGATACAAGGAAATTGGGGATTTCATTCAAATTATCGAATTTGTCTTTTCCAAAAGTTTTTTATTTGTGGCTTACATATACAGGGTGGTGACTTGCGTCGTGCATCATAGGGATTTCAATGTAAAATTAATAACATGCGATTATTGGCTCCCCAAATTATTTTAGAGCAAAAGTGTATTAAGGTTTTTGGTAGAAACAATTTTTTTACCTAAAGCAACCGTATTAGTTTCCAATTTTTTGCATAATAAAGACGGGAAATTGGAAGAATAAAACCCGCATCTTTTTCAATAATCTGTGATGCCATGGAATTTTATAATATAAAAACTACGCCAATATCCGTCATGCCATGGACTGTCTGCTATAAAACAAATGAAATTCTATCAAAAACTATTATAATTAGAACAGCAAATTCAACATAAAGAAAGACCAAATTACTAAAAACGTTTTCCTAATATAACAATTTACAATAAATGTTCGAATAAGTCACCATTAACTGCAAGAGAGTAACTAAGACGATCATAAAATCCATTTCGAACTGCTGCTAGTTGTTAACTGGATATCTTTTTGTTTTAGAAAATTCCATGGCATCGCAGATTATTGAAAAAGATGCGGGTTTAATTTTTCCAATTTTCCGTGTTTATATGAAAAAAATTGAAAACTAATACGGTTGATATGCGTAAAAAATTTTTTTCTTCAAAAGACCTTAATACATTTTTACTGTAAAATAATTTGGGGAGCCAATAATCGCATGTTATGAATTTTACATTGAAATCCCTATGATGCGTTACGCAAGTCACCACCCTGTATATAACACTTTTGGGAAAGACAAACTCGATAATTTGACTCGTAACATCCCAAATATGGATCCACCAATACAACATTGGGAATTTCAGTTTGACGTTGGCAGATGTGGCAAAAATCTTGTACAAATCTATCCCCTTATTAAAGATTGCGCAAGAGACTTCCACTACAAAATATTCACACAAGATAAATAATGAAAATAATCATCAGAAAAAAAAATTACCATTTCCACACTTCCTGCTGCTCTTCCTCCTTTTTTTTCTTTCCTTTCTTTGGACTTTCAATCGTCACCTCCTCTTTAATCTTTTTCTTCTTCTCTTTTTTAATCACCTTCTTCTCCTCATATTCGTCATCATCATCACTCAATGGTCGCTTTTTCCCCTTCTTCTCCGACTTCACCTTCTTTTCTTTTTTAACTTTTTTCCGTGACGACAAAGGCACGTCATCATCTTCGTCCTCTTCTTCATCTTCGGATTTAATCTTCCTCTTCGAGCGATTGGCCTGCACGCGAATTTTTAGAAAAGAAAAATTCAAAATGAGCGACATACCAATGGAATGTCTTCGTCACTACTCTGAGATTCTTGCGGTTGATATTCCTCTTCCTCCTCCTCGAGCTCCTCTTTAGGTTCGTCTTTGAACTGTGACAAATTGTAATCACAGCTGCTTGCAGCCGAGGCGTTCAACTCGCTTTCGCTTTGTGATCGACTGTCCTCTTTGATTACCAATTTTGGTTCATCCTCATCTAAGGAATCTTCTCTAGCGGAGTCCGTATCCGGCTTCACTTCGACTTTCACCTTGTGATGTGCTGTAAACGAGCCGGTGAGTGAAATCGCTAGGATGCAAAGTTCTTACCATTACTCTCTTTTTCGCGTTTCCTCTCTTTGTCTTTGGAATGGCTTTTCTCCTTGTCCCGATGTTTATCCTTTGAACTGCTGTGCTTATCTCGAGAGGAATTATGTTTGTCTTTGTCATACTTGTCCCGCTTCTCCTCGCGCTCCTTATCCTTGGAACTGCTAGATTTGTGCTCCTTCTCTCGGGAACTTTTATGCTCCTTGTCCTTGGATGACTTCTTCTCTTCGCGATGTTTATCTTTGTCACGATGTTTATCCTTCTCCTTATCGCTCCGGGACGATTTATGCGAGGAAGAGTGTCTATCTTTGTCCTTAGAACTGTGTCTTTCTTTGTCTTTACTCGAACTTTTGTGATCCTTGCTCCGATGCTTGTCGCGATCTTTCTCTCGGTGTTTATCCTTGTGGTCGGATTTGTGACTTTTGTGTTTTTCTGGATAACCGTTAGTTAAACCATTTAATTGCTGGGAACCGCTTCCATTCTGGAAAATTAAAAAATTATTTTAAATATTTTTTTTTTCAATTTCATTTCGTAAAATTGGTCGAAAAATCGTATTTTAAAAAAATTGTAAAATATCCCGTCCTTTCAATAAGGAACGTGGGACTTAGTCTCTGACGCCATTTTGGGACTTAGAAAATTTTCGCTTGCATCGAATGCTACAAGTAAAGTGCACGTTTCTAATAAAGTTACATAAAGACATGCGACGTAATTAAAAAATACGATATTATTCGCACTTACTAAAGTAGAATTATCGTTCTTAGGCGAATCGTCTACTTCCATATCTTCCAGATTGCACGTATTAACAAACACCTCAACGCCACTTGTACGACAGCGAGGCACTCAAAGACCGTTTATTTCGACAAAGTACCGAAAGCGTTCTACTGCGCATGATCCACGGGATGGCAATAACCTTTTGCGCATTTTTTATTCGGAATATTTTTCACATCATAATACCGTATTTACCCTAGTTAAATTGTATCGCACTGATAGTGGATGCAATTTTCGAAATATACGAATAAATCAACCCCCATTTATGGCCTTTTTTGTCGTTGAAAATAAGAAAAAACCCTCAACACAACACGGCTTTTACTGTTTTAACTGGCGTCGCACGGTTGCTACGCAACGCCATCATACAGCGTTGCCACCCGTGGCGGGAATTTAAATATTATTTAGAATATGTAAATGAACTATTTCGTTCCCCTACGGATCTCAATTAAGCATTTTTAATTATAAGAAAAACTTGAGAAAAATGAGTTTTTATAGAGGATTCTGTGTCTGTTTTTAATTTTAAAAAGAATCTACACATCATTTCCAGTGGATTCTGGAAACTATAAGGACACAAGTTCGTGTATATAAGGGCCTTCCAGATGGAGAACCATTTCAAACTATTCTGGTTCCTATATTTTCCACGGCTCCTCTAGCGTTATTTCTTTCAAATAGTTCCTATGGGGGACCTCTAGAAGCCTTTTAGAGTCTTAGAAGGCTTTTTCAAAAACACTACTGCTCTTCTATGGTTTTTTACACGCCTTTTAGTGATTTTTAACACATTACAGAGCACTACACCGCTAAAGAAACTGTTTACCATGCCGCTTATAGAGTGGCCTCCACCGCCGCGAAGTCTCTGACGCGCTTTTTCTCAGCCTCACCCCCTTTATTCGAGAAGTGTGCGAATATCTAGACTGTGATATTACCCTTCCACTTCAACAGCTTCAAACAGGTGTTTTTATTCGGCACTTACATACGTCGACTCTTCTAAAATGTAAGAAGTACCTACGCGTCCCAAACCGATTACCTTCAAAGTCCAAAGGGTGTTTTACGCACCTCTTACGGTAACCCTCCCAATTAGCAAAGGGGCCTTTCTTTTCAAAATTGAGGCGCCTGTCGCAGTCATACATTCCCCAGCTAATAAGCGCCTTTAGATTATTCAGATCCTGAAAGTATTACCACCCAGCAGGTTATATGGGGTGTTTTTTGTCTACCAAACCTCTTACGGCCAGTCCTCCATCCAGCGAATGGCGTTAACAATCAGAAGATGCTACTTGAGCGCGAGGTGCTCTCGCCATGGACGTTTAAAAGTCTGAGAAGTACCGTAAAAGGCCATTGGCGTACTTTGCCCCGTCAACACATATATCCTTTCGATATCTGCCCCATGTGATGTCTCCGTAACATGCATATGGGGCTCGAAAAAGTACTTTCGTAAGATAGCAACCCTCCCCACTTCTGGAGGGCGCTAGCACCGCCTAACCGCCGCATTTCCATGTTTTTCATAATTTCAAAGGTATACACACACAAAAACGCAACGGAAAAGTACGTTAGGCGTCGAATTTGTAGCCAAATAACGCTCGCCTTACCTTAATTAATGAATTTTGGTTCGACTTTAGACTTACGGTAAGTATTAGTACACAACAGAAATGTACTTACGTCAGACAAACCAATCTCTTCAAGTAAACTATCATAGGAATCCTCCACGTTAAGTTCATTCGTAAACTGAGTATTACTGTCATCACTACTTACATCAAATAAGTGATATAAACTATCAAAAGACTCCCTCGGATATAATTCGCTTACAAACTTAGATACGTCGTACGTACAACTACCATCGCTTGATACTGATTTGCAACACTCCTCTCCATTGACCCCCATCACAGATTCTCCACTCGTAAACCATTGTGAATCCAACTGGGAGGTTTTGTGATTAGGTAAGTCACAATTACTTGATGAGCATTTTTTAAAATTGCGATTTTTGAAGAGACAGACACAGTCTAATGAACCGGAGGGAGAAGTATTAAGTATTTTTTCTTTTGTTTTCATGTTGAACTACAAATTTAAAACTAGAGGGAATGACAGCCAACTGCTTAGATTCTCTTAAAATGACTTTAGCCCCTCAAACTTTTAGTTTTCACTTGTCATTTTATTTATGGATGGGAAAATAGAGTTCTTTTCCCATAGCAACAATCTAAGGTGTGATACAATTCTCTTAAAAACGGATAGGTAACAAGGCCAAAGTGTATCAGACAACAAACTGCGCACATTTTGGAACCCCAGAACACAATATGCAAAAATTGGGGCACAAAAACAAGATACAAATCAATATATAATCTATTTTGTAAGCACCTAAATATACAAAATTTGTTTAGTCATCTAAATTAGCTATACCAATATTAAGATGTTCTCATTTCGTGTTTGCGTGTGTTTTAGAACGGAAATATTCTAATTGTCTTAGAAATAAATACAGAGTGGACAAAAGCCTGTTGATAAAATGTGATGGCATTGTAGAACAATAACCCAAAGTCAGAACTGTTCAGTTAAAATTGATAAATTGGAGTACCATCTGCAGCCCATGTGTTCTTCACTTTCTCAAAGGCGAATGTCACATACAGAGCTAAAAAAGTAATGAAAATTAGAGGCACAAATAAGTGAAAAATACATACAAGAAGCTTCCCACTCAGATTTCGACAACGTCCCGATTTTACTGTTGGGATTCCGATTATGAAATGTGTTTCTTAAAAAATCCTCGGCATGACTATAATCGTCCCCATCAGTTCCCACCAAGCTGGTATTCGGATAAGGCGGGAAAGTTTCCAAACCTTTCATGTTGCCCATCAGTTGTTGCCCGTCCACATGCATCCGTTCGTAAAAATCGTAAAACTTCTCGGAGCGCACCAGTTTCATGCCGTACTTCTTCGCCAATTTAATCAGAGTGGGAAAGTGTACCAGAAATTCCGGACAGTCGACGACACCATCCAAGTTAAAGTGGTATTTGCCCCCGAACAACGGGGGTTTATTAACATCGCATTCGAATTCGACCTTGAAAATTCCGTTACCGAAAACGTTTGAACCCGCTTTTCTAACACGGGAAATGAGATCATTCGAGTCGAGAATTGTCCCGATAAAAAATCCGCCCGGCTGCAGACATTCTGCGGCGTTGTGCATAGTGCATTCGGCCTGTGCCAGCGACTCGAACCCGTAATGAAATGCAAACTGGCAACTGACTAGGTCTAGCTTTATCGAGGGATCTTTGTATTTCTTTCTTAGACGAATTTTGGTGAAATCGGCAGCAATGTTTTCCACGGTATATATAGTGGAGTTGCGGTCACGTCCGTTCCGACTTTTCATGTCTTGATAGCGCGATTTGCACTGATCCAAGGAAACGTCGGCAATATCATTGCAAATTAAATGCGTTATACCACCCTTACGCCACTTGAGAAGATCACCTCCTTTACCACAACCCATATCCAAGACGTGGATGGGTGAATTGTGTCGCTTTCCATCTTTAATTTTAGTTAAATACTCATTAATTAACATACTTTTAATCCAATTGTGAAAGTTACGTAAGTAAAATATTCTAGATTTGGAACGTTCATGTAGGCCCTTCTCCTCGAGCGTATTGTAATGAGTGGCTATGATTTTGCCGTAACCTTCACTGGGACGTGGAACTGCTTCCCCATCAGTCGTCTTAAGAAATGTAACTCGACTAACATCTTCGGCACAAGGAGATACGCTCCGCTTCAACCTACTTCCACTACTATTACCATATTCGTGTTGGGGCGAATTCTCGACTGGGGGAGAAGTGCTCGGTGAAGTGTCTTCTGCTGGGTTAGAATTATGTTCGTGGTTTCTTGCGTCAGCATTCGCTGCGGCTAGTATCAATTCTTGTTCCAAGTCATCTGTGCTTTTTTCATTTTCGTAATATTCGTCAAGAGATGACAAGTCTTTATCAAAAGTTGACATATCTAAATCTCCGATACCAACACAAACATAAGGAACAGTGTTGCCAATTTACTTTAATGCTACAATCTGTCACTTTACGTACATACAGGATGCAACATTCACACTTGGATACCTACTCGTATTTGAACTGAAATATATGCATTTGTTGAAACCTTTGAGTAGCAATGAAAGGTTGAAACTACCACTCTGTAAAATGTCAAAGCATATTCTAACATTTCGAGTGCTTGTATTAAAGACACCTTGGCTCTACAGAGGAACCGGGAAAACCTAAAGCAACCTGCAAGAATGAATGTTCGCTATGGCCTGAAAACCTCTGCAATGGGGAAGCGCCAAAATTGTTCTTAAAACCTGATCACTCGGGAAAACCTCGAAGTCACTTAGACCTTTTCAAAACTTCAATCTTGATATGAAGCACTTATTTGTGCTCTATAGCTTACAAAGCGCTTACTGGGGTTTCAAAAAGATATATTTCATATGTTTCACCCTTATCGGGGCAAAGAAAAAGCTCGTGAATAGTGAATACCCATATTTCATATCGTTTTTGTTGAGGCTCCGAGGTCTAAATCGATCAATGTGCAAAATTTGGCAACATGTGGTTTTGTAAGAATCTTCAACATCTGATAGGAAGTCATTATTTGAGGTTATGACATTTATTACAAGAAGTTAGAAATAAAATTCAAAAAACCAAATAGTTTTAAATAATTGACCTTGTAATAAAAATAGTAGCTGAAAACGTCAGTAAAATAACCAATTTATCAATTAAAGAAACCTTTTTAAATTTACCACTTTTTAGGACTTATTCCGGGTGTTCGCCACTAGCCATGCGAAAGTATTCCAAATGTAGCTGATTTTAATTGTGATGGCAACAGCAGTGGACGAATTTGGTTTATGGTTAGGTAAGAAATTGAGGGATCTCGATATAGACGAATGCGTCTTCGGATCGTACATAAGTGGCATATTAGACGGTGATGAGAGCGAAGAAGAGAAAACGGATGCTCTTGAGGGAATACTCTCCGAAATTCTTGTAACTGTAAGTACGATCTGCCGGTGCTGGTCAAAGTGAGACTTTGAACTGTAGGATAATGACATTATTAAAATACGATCAGAGATAATGGAAATGTGGTCGCAATTACGTCAACCCCAAATGTCCGCAACGACGCAGGCCGTATCCAGCGAAGAAGTCGACATTCGTTTGGCACGTCTTCTCGAATCGCAATCGTTACAGATTCCCAAACAAAAGCAGTACACGGACGAAGAAAAGAAAATTAGGGAAGCCATTTTATCTCAGTACAGCCAAATGACCGACGACGAAGACGACGATGTGAATGAGCCGGGCGATGTAAAGGAAAATGGTTTAGAGAAAAACAGAAACGCTCACGCAGTCATGCAAGCCGAAAAAGAAAAACGAGAGCAAGCAAAATTGGAGAGTCAAAAGAAAAAGGAGAAGGATAAGGAAGATCGGTTTGTATTTCACTGTGTATCTAAATGATGTAAACTATCTTTTTTAGTGAGAAACAAAAACAATTGAGGGAAGAGAAAAAAGAGAAACGCAAAACACAAAAAGGCGAACGAAGAAGGTAGCAAGTGTAATGACATTGATCGAATTTTTTTTAATAGTCCTCCGGTTTCTAATTGCAGTATTAAATTCACTGTCTTTATGTTATTAATAATTGTGGAATCAAACTTTAGTGTATGAGTAAAGTATTCTTTGTTGGTCTGCATTTTGGTGACGATTTCTTCAGAGGTTCAAACCTGGTCAGTTACCTAAACTATTGTCCTTAAAAACTGAAACCAGAACTGAAAGTTATTGAAGTCAGAATGGGAACCCTTTAAAAATAATTCTAACGGGAACATATAGTTAAGATGGGTTCCAATGCTTGAAAAAGTACTGGACAAATATAATAGAATCGCATAGAAGGGTGTAACAAAGAGGTTCATTTACTGTGACCTATATAACGATTGTTATTTTTATTGTTTATAGAATTAAAACATAAATAGCTGTTGGAAAGTAAATTGTATCTGTTAGCTTTTTTCAAGAGCGACCTGGGATTAGGGAATGTATTCCAAATTTATCAATAAATAGTTGTTGGTTTGGCCCAGCCAGACGGACCGCAATGAAAGTGATCCCGCGGGCAGCTTTATTTTAACATAAACATTAGCTTTTTGTTCATCATCTCAATTACTATCGAAAAAATAGCAAATTTGCACCCTCGTGCAGAATTACAGACAAAAGTATTTTTGACTTATTCCATTGCGCTCTGTATATTGAAATGGAAACTAGAAGTCGAACGCACCTTTAGACACTGCCTTTGCGTAGCGTACACTACTGACCTCTAGTGAGCGTAGTACACTCTTCTCTTATATATATGAGTACACTGCATCCACAGCCAAAGGTCAAATACTATACTAGTGTCATTTTTTTAGGTTAAAAAACAATGGATCAAACATACATCGAAAAACTGCAAAATGTTCATTTAAACGAGCAAAATGAAGCAGAAGCGCGATATGGACGAATTACAGCAAAGGCACAGCCGATTCCAACCAACTACCACCAAAAGCAACGGTCAATAGGGACGACACAAAATTTTACTGTGGATCCCAATCAACAATCGGACTATAAAATGTATAACCGAAGCAACGTTATCGCAACTTCCAAGTTTGCAACTCCCAAGCAAGTGGAAACTTTGGGAAAAACTGACGAAAACGATATGTATGTACAGTGTGTTAAACCCGATGCCACTGCCTCGTACCAGTATCCTGTTTACGAAAATTTAAATTATTACAACCCTAAAATGGCAAACACATTGCAGCAAGCGAAGAGAAACGTTCTCCCCGTTTACCAAAACAAAGCACAGCCGCAAGTTCCTACACACAGTAAACATTTTATTACGTCAGATTCGGATGCACTCCCGGTGTATGAAAACATCCAAACAGTACCGCATAAAACGGGTAACGCGGTGCCCGGACCACAAGTAGCAACACACCGCCAAGTCCACCACGCCCCCAACTATCAACCAATATATTCAATTATGAACTCGCCAAAAACTCAACATTCCTCGAAATCGCTCACCCAACAACAAATCGACGAGATAAATGCGTCCGATTACGTCTGCATGACGGGCAGCATCTCCCAACAGTTCCAAACGTCTTCGGCGAAAAGCTACGAACGTGCACCGGCGACCGGTTTCGCGGCCACGCCTTCCAGTCCGAAAAAAGAAACTAAACCTCAAAAGGGCGAAATTCAGGCGCCGCCGCCGCCGAGCCCGACCCCGAGCAATGTCAGCACGAACAGTGCCGGCAAATTGAAATTTAGCGGCAAAAATCTGTTACCTTACAGCATAACGCCGCCGAGGCCGCGCGGTCCCACCGAGGCGGAACGAAAGATAGAGGAGATGACGAGGCAGATCGAGGAGGAGATGGAGAAACACGAGGAGGAGGGCGAATATTTCGGTACGATTGCCATTGATCAATTTAGATAAAAATAATTTTGAGACAGTAAAAAAATGGGCATCTTGGACCAATTCTAAAAATTGCTCTCACTTTTTTAACTCCAAATCTTTCAAGACTTTCCATCATCTCTCTTTTTTTTTAAGTGGGCGGGGTTTCAGCCAACTATACATTTACAAATTAATATCAATGCCCGAACCCGGATTCGAACCTTAGGGTTGCAGTCGGGTTTCCACGCCACACAGGCCGACAATTATTATTATTATTATATTATTAATAGTGAAGTACTCATTTGCACATTACTCTGTAGGTATCTGTCACACTTGCGGCGAAAAGGTTACTGGGGCCGGTCAGGCGTGTCAAGCGATGGGCAATTTGTACCACACAAATTGCTTTATATGCTGCTCGTGTGGGCGCGCACTGCGCGGCAAGGCCTTTTATAACGTTCACGGTAGAGTATACTGTGAGGAAGACTATTTGGTGAGTGAGGAAGTTTGGAGATTATTTTTCGTTTATTTTCTGTTACGTTAGTTATCTAATTTGCAAGAAGAAGACTCTTTAACGGCAACGGTTTCTTTTCAGTACTCAGGATTTCAACAAACTGCCGAAAAATGTGCAATTTGTGGCCATCTTATAATGGAAATGGTAAGCGAATTCGTTTGGTGGCTGGTTTTTTTTGCGATTCGAGTTTGTTTTAGATATTACAAGCAATGGGGAAGTCGTACCATCCCGGTTGCTTCCGATGTTGCATGTGTAATGAGTGTCTGGATGGTGTTCCGTTCACAGTCGATGTTGATAACAAAATATATTGCGTAAATGATTATCACAGAATGTTTGCGCCCAAATGCGCTTTGTGTGGGAAAGGTAAGTGATATCATCAGAGGCAGTCTTCATGGGTAAAAATTGTTATTGATGAGAATACCAGATGGCAGTGTAGTAGAATATTCGGAAAGTTCCAAGTCATAATAATAATAATAATAAGTCATAAAGTAGACCAATAGATTTGACAACATAACATCGTGCCTAGGCCCACTCTGATATTCTTATTAAATTTGACTAGATTTGACATAGTGGACCTTTTAGGAATAACTCCAGTTGAAGGTACAGAAGAGACCGTACGAGTTGTTTCAATGGATAAAGATTTTCACGTCGATTGTTACATGTGTGAAGAATGCGGCATGCAACTAACCGACGAGCCGGACAAACGGTGTTACCCCTTAAACGGGCACTTGATGTGTCGAAGCTGCCATATACAGCGCATCGAACATTCACCTCGCCAAATGCAGCCTGTCGCTGCAAGCTTTCAGTATTCAGGTTAATGCCATGTTTTGTATTTTATCAGTTAGGAGAGAAACATTCCAATCGCGCAGTTACATGTTGATATATTCCCAATTCCTTGTGAGGATTTGCCGTACACAATTTTGTGTCATTTGTATGCTAAGTAAATGTGTGCTTAACAAATTGTTCGAGATGCATTTTGTGTAATAAGATATAAAGGCTGTTATAATGTAGCTAGGGCCTATTTTAATGTGTCTGTTATGTGCTTTTATAAATAAAACTTTAAAAAGTACCTGCTGAATGATAATTACGTTGGTTTCTGAAAAATAAAAATTATATTATTATACATTATATAACAAAGTAGAGTATCAATTGAGGCATTTCCAGTAGTGTAAAAAAAGGTGAAACCAATTGTAAATTTTTGTTTTGTGATGCTACTAGAGAATACCTGGCCAAATAATTCTATCCATGGTCGTTGATTGGGAAGCAGGTACTGGAAAATTCACTCATTGCAACTATTTTGGTAAAGAAGCGGTTTTTAGAAGAACATGATGAACGTTTAAAAGGAATAATGAGTTTTGGAACTCTAAGCAGAATGTTATGAAGTCGTGGGCGAAATTGAGGAGGAAAGAAAGAACGAAAATTAAAAAAAAATTATTTTTTGCCGAAACTACTTTAGAAACAACTACTTTCGTCTAAAAATGGTGAGGAAAATGTGATTTTCCTCTCTAGCGAGGAAAGTATAACTTTTGAACTAGTAGCCCAATCTTGGAACTGTTTGAAATTATGGATTCTACAGGCCACATTCTATAAGAAAATTCTTTTTCCGGGTCGATCTGAGACAATTTTTTTTTCGGGGCTTAAAAAAAGGCAGTGTCTAACCTTCCTTTTTTACCAAAAATCGACTACACCAAAATTTCTCGGGAAAACACTTTTTGTTATTAATTTTGGGGCGTAGAATCCAAATCAATTCGTACTTTTTCGACCAGACTTCTCAATCCTGGTTATAGACTAGAAACCGCAATTTCGAAAGAAAATTCAAAGGGCTGTAACTTTTGA
Organism: Photinus pyralis; assembly: GCF_008802855.1. Classification (NCBI taxonomy): domain Eukaryota; kingdom Metazoa; phylum Arthropoda; class Insecta; order Coleoptera; family Lampyridae; genus Photinus; species Photinus pyralis. The sequence goes on along the minus strand of NW_022170596.1, from coordinate 46,774,859 downwards.
ACTAGTAGCCCAATCTTGGAACTGTTTGAAATTATGGATTCTACAGGCCACATTTTATAAGAAAAATTTTTTTCCGGGTCGATCTGAGACAATTTTTTTCGGGGCTCAAAATGATTAACACGTTTCTCTAATTGGGGTTGATGTTAGGTTGTTAAAAAATTCTGTTTTAATTGAAGTGTTTTACAATGAATTAATCATTTTTTGTCGTAGCATGAAAGTGCTGAAATACAATGATAGGCGACGCACCTCGTGTGGATTGTATATTTTGTTACATCAGCTGAAATTTAAAAAAAAAACTGTATGGTAATTGATTTTCGAGAAAGGAGTACTGTTCTTGTGGTGCAGAGCCCCCCCCCGCCACCTTCATTACTACACTAATACTTTAATGGCCCGTAACCTATGCAATTCCACTGTAAGTACCCAGTCCGCCCCTGCGAACAATAGCACAATTTTTGAGTGACAGTAAATCACGAACGTCAATGATATTCAATTATGAGTTATTAAGGATCACTATACAAAAAAATGGGACCATAAAAAATGAGTTGCTGTCGAGTCGACTTTGGAAGTTCAAGATAAGTAGGATTTTCCATGTAAACAAAAATTCCAAAGGTGACTTGATAGCAACTCATTTTTGATCGCATTGTACAACACGTGTTGAAAGTGTCTTTTTTTCATGAATTTGCTTGATTAATGAGGGCTTTAAAAAAAAAGTATCACTTTCAAAACTATAGTCCATCTCTTTTATCTTTTGTAGTTCTGTCCGTGTTTCAGTTTATCGGTTTGTTGGTCGCTGTGGATCTGTCTGACTGGGTGGGAACATTCTAGTGTCGAGAAAGCGCCAGAGATTTTCCGCTCCTTTTCCCTAGTACTCGCGATAAAAAATTGATTGCTTTTTTCAAATATTGTAAAAAATATAGGCATTGCATTTGAAAAAGAGAAGTTGCATCCATTTCCGGTTAAACCGGAAGTGATACCAGAAGTTTGAATATGCTATACAATTTAACAAATTTTTCCTATCTCACCAAATAAGAGATATTGAGGTGACCCTCGTATCTCGAACGCACTGTATATGTAAATTAACTATCCTACATATTATTTGTAGTAAGTACCCTATCACTGGTTCTCTGCAGCATGGGCCAAATTTGACATAGATCTGTCGAGGGTTTTGTGATTTAAAACCTTGTCCTAGAGATTGCATTTTGTGCAGACTACATACCGTGTGTCCCAGGTTGAACGCACCATACGCAAACAGAATTAATGTATTTTTTTGCGAAGGATCGAGGCCTATATGTATTTGAAGTTAGCGTTCAACGTACGTTACTCCACTTGCCTAATGCTAGAAAGAGATTGGACTAGTGAATGCTAATATCAAAGGTCTTGTGAATCCTTTGCGAAAAAATACATTGCAATTTAACTATGGTGCATTCTACCTGGAACACACTGTATATCTCAATAGAACTTACTGTTAAACATTCGTTCAGACTGGACCATGTAGAGACTTGAGAAGTATAAAACTTTTAAAACAATATGGGCTCTTGGAAGAAACCCTCAATGGAATTGGATCAGTTTTTTTCAAAGAAAGACATTACTTTCTAAACAAGTTTATTTACGTTTTGTCTTTGGGAGGTAAAAACTGTAAAAGTACTGACAATCCTTAGCATAGTTAAAACGGCAATTGTCATGGCCATATTTCCCATATCAGAGTAGTTCAAATGATCAATTAATTCTTGGGCAGTTTCAGTGTTTCTAATAGTTCTGTTCCTGTACCCCCTTCCTAAATACTGACAACCAGCAGACGCAAATGCATTGCGTAAATATATCGGAACCTTACCACGAACATACGAGGTTCCTTTCTGTTTACAGTACAGTAAAATCATGGCATAATCGTAAAACTATTGGGCATTTAATTAAAAAACATACAAATCAATAGTCTATCTCTTAGGATGGCTAGAACACTCGGTAGATTTCTGACATTTTTTAATTTTCCCTAAACTATCCTCCAAGTCTTTTACGACTTTATCCTTTTGCGTTTTGAGTCGATCCCTTTTTATTTGCAATTCCACTTTCTTATCCTTGACACTATCATAAAAATCCTCCTTCTTTTCCTTATAATAGCCTTTGGTTTCTTTAAAAGATTCCATTAGATTCTCCTTTTGCTCCTTGTACATTTCCCGTAGTCGATCAGTCGACGGTACCGGTTTTATGTAGCCCCATTTTCGTAAATAATTGATGGAAATTGTCGTACCGCCAATGGTTACGGTGTACCGTATTGGTGTCGATATTTTATACAAGGCGTACGAAACCGCCAAATATCCCATGTGGGAGTCCCGAAGTTTAGTAGTTATACTTTCGCTTACATTCCAACTCTCTAAAAGGCCCGCAATGTCAACACCGCTGCAACAAATGTGTTAGAAACGGCGGTTGGTTACGCATTTACCTTTTCGCCATGTAATAAAATCCACCGAACCATGCTGCCGAGGTGACTAGGTGAACAGGAACGAGGACGTACCAGTAGTTGCGATACATCGATTTAAACTTCTGGAACAGTCCTTCCTTCTCATTGTCGACTTTTTTGCAGAGTTGCCGGCGATAGTAGGGGGATATCGGGCTATTCGTAATAAGCGGCGAGGCTGACCATAAAATCTCGCATCTATTTACACTCAGCAAACGACTTAAATTTAACGTTCGTAGGCATAGTGTCGCCATAATCTTCGGGGGACTGAGATTGTAAAATGTGGTAAAGTATAAGCTCAGTTAAAAACGCACATGAAGTCTTCTGGGATTATCTGCTCTTTTATGACGTTTTTGCTTATTTAAGGATCAATTTATGACTTTAGGGGTTGTCGTGCAATGATTATTTAAAATTAAAATCAAAATCGTCGCTTTAAAAAGGAACATAACCTCAATTTCCGCTCGAGTTGAATAAACACATAGGCGGAACACATAATGGGAAAAGTAGGATGAGACAATCGAAAGGCTTAGAAAAGTATTAAAAAAGTCATCTCGGAAGGTGTTCGAATAAGACATAGCATTTAGGCTTTCCACCTTCAAGGGTCTCGAACACAACGAATAACGACGCGCGTTTCACTTTCTGAATCTTAAATTACTTTCCCTGGCAATCTAGGCTTTCCAGAACCTTCTAAACGCTTTCTAATGCTTTATGGCATCTTTTCAGAGATAGAGAGAAGACTTTGCCAGAATCTTCAGGCACATACCAGAAATGTTTAATTATTTAAAATCTGTGCGTGTACCATTTTTTCTGCAATTACAATTTTATTACCTTGAACCTGTATGCATACAAATTGGCACGCCCATGCTTATCTACCTGTGACAGGTGGACATTTTACCTGCATTTTGTTCATACAGGTGTGTGTGTGTGTGTGTGAAACATCACTTACAATACAACAATTACTTACTAATTGCAAGAACCGAATCATGTGATCATAAGTCAATCTTTGCACTACGAAAAATATGGGCTCCAATAATATCGAGAATAAACCGGAAATCGGACAAGAAGATGCGGTACCTTCCTTGGCACAACAGTCACCTAAAAAAGGCTGGATCAAATTCGAGGAGGAATCGCACCAAGAGAATAACACCACACCTGCGGTCATTAAGACCGAAAGTATTCAAGTTAATTTGGAACGTAGCTTAAGTGCCTCGACCGAAAATGATCCTAATAAACCGTTGCGTACCGTCGAATTACCTCCAGCAGCGAACGAAACCATACGACATGGCTTCAGTATGTCTCACTTAATAAACAACGTTTAATTTAACACGAACATTTCAGCTAACGGGGACGTTATAGTAACCATTCTTCCCGTTAACACCCGATTCCCATGGATTACACCTGCAAAATTTCGACCGGAATTAGTTCCGGAAGAGTTAATGGCTCAGGGCTTGACCGTAAGAAGTACTCGCGTAATCGCTTCGTCGTAATGTAATTTTGTAGCTCACTGTCGAGGAATACGTACAAGCGATGGAATTACTGGTAAATGACGTGCGTTTTACCTTATATAATGTGTGTTACAAACGCATTCTAGTAGTATGGATCTTATTAGCTTTTATCGTTTTACTCGGATTGTTATTTTCCGGCTTGAATGGCCTCGTGCTGTTTGGTTTGGGAGTGGCATGGTTGATATTAAACGCGGCTGCTATTTTTATATCGATGTGGCTGAAGTTTAAGTTGGCCAGAAATTTGGAACGATGCTTGGCTTACGTTAATAAGCAATTTTTGAGGCATAAGATCGTATTGGCGTTGGACGATCGTGGCAAATTGTCTTGTCACAAAGTGAACCTGTGCTTTTTGTATATGGATGCCGGTCCGTGTATTGCTCATTTGCAGGGTAGTATCGAGACCCAGGAAAGGGAGGCAAACGGTTGGGAGCAGCGGATGGATATCGCTGCTAACGATATTGTTATACAGGGTAGCCGTACGACGCGACTATCACGCAAGCAGGTATGTTGGTAGTCTCTTGCAGTAATGGTCCTATCTAAAACTGGAACGTAGGCAACCAACATAACTCCATGACAAACTTGCCTTACCAAAGCAAATTTTAAACGACTGATCTGATACACTACGTTTTTTTAATTTGATGTTTCTGCAGTAGGCATTTTTCTATTTATAACAAATGACTGCTTTGGATCAGAGAAGGGCCACATGTAGATGTGTACCGAGAGGGAGGGGTTAAATACCTTGACAGCCTTGTGTGTGGCAATTGTTGTTTTTAACTGACTTAAGGCTTAAGATACAGACAATCAAGAAAATTATAATTTAAATTAGAACAAAATACATAAGAATAAATAATATTTTCGCAATAAAACTAGCACAAACGTAAATGACACAACAAAGAACATTGTGTTTTTGCAAAGCACTCTTCACAGAAAACGAAAATTGTATTTTTAGGAAAAATGTGACACTGAACCACCATGTGTGATATATCGTTGTAAAGAGAAAAAAAGATTATTCAGCATGAAAATTTGCAACTTTTCCCTCAGTTAACCAAATTTCGCTTAAGATAAGCGAGATAGTGGCACTCACTGACCTCTTTAGATCAGTGGTGGCACTTGAAAAATGGACACTGTATATAATCATCCAAACAAGATTTGAAAAAATCGACATATTTTGGATTTTGGAAATATCAAGAGTGCACCACCCCTTTTGACAGCTACCTCTTTCTGTGGGGGCAAAATTGTTTCGCCTCTTTTATTAAAGGAGCCCAAATATATCCTATACGAATTTTTTTCGAAATGTTCGGAGGGGGGGGGGATCCGAAATACAACTGAGCCAAAATACCTCTACTGCACAAAATAAAATATTATGTTGTAGTGTATGGATTTGAAGTCAGTTATGTAAGTTAGCTATGCTGCCTGTTTGAAATTTGAGGGCCATTCAATCTGCAAGAGATTACATTAGTGATTTATGGAGTGGCACGTGCTTGCATGTTGTTAAAAGTTGTTGCATGTTGGTGTCGTTTCTTTTGTAATTAGACAAACAAAAGTGTTTAACACGTGTCACTCCTCGCTTGATCCTCTAATTAATCGAAGCTCGTTTAGGGTCTTGCCGAGCAGGTGTTCACTCGTTACTTGCAAAGATGGGGGAAAGACTTTTTACGCAGACGGCTGGATTGGACGTTAGACGAAATAACGGGAAACCCGTCGGACCCCCGACACATTACGACTGCACTATGCCCGTGCCAATACATCGAGGAGTTATTGTTAAATAAAGCGCCTCATATCGACATACGGGATTGTTGCCCGATTTGGTCTAGGTTAATGGCACGATTAGGAATAGATTAAACACTTTTGTTTGTTTGTTAAACTTGATCACTTAATTGTAAACGTTTTTTTTTTTAATTATAGGAGCGATCGACATTGCTGTATTTACGCTATGTCGCTCGTTGGGGCCGTCAAGTTGTAAAAGGTAGTATTAATAATTCACCGTTGGCATGTGGCCGTCACTGTCCCAAACACCAATGTCCGTGCCAATTCATCGACGAGCATTTGCACTGTAAACCTAAAGGCAAGTTAACTCTGAAAAATTGCTGCCATATTCCAGACCAATCTACTAACTGTGTCATTTTATAAAAATTAGGTGGATGGTAAAGTTGACTAACATGGGAGGTGCTAATCTTTCTTTCCCGTGGCACTTTGACAGTCTTAGGGTTCACTTAGGGTACCAACATTATTGTGATTAACGTTAAGTTTAAAAACGTACTTAATTTTATCATTTTACTAATGCGTATACAAACATATTTATTACAGAGCAGCTAATTTAAATATTCGAATGTTAATTGTTAAAGCAATTATGCAAGTCCGTCCATACACTGTACTATTTTTTTATAAATAAAGCTTTAAAGTACACCTTCGCTATTGAATTTCTGGCACTTTCTGAAGGCTTTGGGTTTAACACTTGGCTCAACGCATCGAAGTTTGTGCTAACAGTTTTTTGTTTTAGGATACTGTCTGTTTTGTACGTACATTGTCGAGGGTAACGTGCAACATAATCCCTTAGTAGTTACAGCACCATAATTTGATGTTAATAAATACAAAATAAAGATTTATTGCTGAATCTTACGTTTAATTTCCTCCACATGTGATTGTATCACTTTAGACTGCTCTTCAAGTGTCGTAAGCTGTTGTGCTAAACTCGAAGGTGTTTGTCGTAAAGTTTCGGCACCACTGAAGATGTCTTCTTTGTGATGTCGATTGACTTCCGGTATTTTATTGTCGATGCAAATGAATAGTTTATTTTGTTGTTCAGAATCTTTACGTAGTGTTTCTATATCCTCTTGAATTTGGTCCACACTCAAAGGGAACGGTTTTCCCTGCGCTTTGTAAGATTTAAACATTTTCTCTACTCTAACCTCAAATTTCGTAAAAGGTTATGTCATGAATATAAAACTGGAATGGGAGACACTGCCAAATTGTATACTCCTGCTATACAGGGTAAGTGAAAAACTGGGAATTGTAACCAAATCCAATACACAAAATGGTAAATAGAACCTTCCCTTTTTTCCGGGTCGATCTGAGACAATTTTTTTTTCGGGGCTCAAAAAAAGGCAGTGTATAAACCTTCCTTTTTTACCAAAATTCGACTACACCAAAATTTCTCGGGAAAACACTTTTCATATTAATTTGGGTGCGTAGAATCCAAATCAATTCGTACTTTTTCGATCAGACTTCTCAATCAAAAGTTATAGACTAGAAACAAAATTCAAAGGGCTGTAACTTTTGAACTAGTAGCCCAATCTTGGAACTGTTTGAAAATATGGATTCTACAGGCCACATTCTATAAGAAAATTTTTTTTCCGGGTCGATCTGAGACAATTTCTTTTCGGGGCTCATAATTATTAACACGTTTCTCTAATTGGGGTTGATGTTAGGTTGTTAAAAAATTCTGTTTTAATTGAAGTGTTTTAAATGAATTTATCATTTTTTGTCGTAGCATGAAAGTGCTGAAATACAATGATAGGCGACGCACCTCGTGTGGATTGTATATTTTGTTACTTTTAATTATCAGCCCCCCCCCACACACACACACTAATACTTTAATGGCCCATGACCTATGCAATTCCACCTGGCCCGTAACTACCCAGTCCGCCCCTGGTAAATACATTCGATCAACGCCATAAATTGAGTAAATAAGTTTATATTATATTTATATAATAAAAAAAAACCTATTTACCCTAAGGTGTAGGGCTCAAATTATAAATTATTTCCCAAACTTAATTAATTATCTTTAAATATGTACACTCAATTTATGAAGACAAAAAAATCGTAACCGATTACAGCGCTTACCGCATTCCGCTCAAGTAGTTCCTGTAGACGGGAACATGTCATCAGTTTCGTCGCCACGGCACTGTAATATTTCATACCCCTAGGTACGCCACTGAATGTATTCAACAAATTATAGCAATCTGCCTTATCGGCGAACGAAAAAGCTGGTAAATGGCCGAACAGCTGAGCGCAAGAGAGATGGCGTTATCACTTTTGTTTATGGAGATTAAATGTTTACTGGAGCAACAGTAGCAAAAACAGGAGGAAAAGTGAAGGACTTTCTCCAGTTGTGTCGTGTTAATTCAGTTTCGGGCGCTCTTCCGTTATTTTCCTTAATCGTCGTCCGTTTGAATGTGCGCGAATCGGGCTCGTGAAATTGAAGTGAACCGATAAAATTCAATGTCCGTAAAACGATACGTACCAGCAGGTTGTACGACATCATCAATTTTGTATATGTCCGTCTTTTGACGGGGTCAAAATCTCATTCATTCCCATTTCGTTTTAGTCCGCTCTTTTTTTTTCCCCATGAAATACAAACGTTTGTAGCGCCAGGAGACGTTAACTCAGTATGTAAAATATTTACAATTTCAAGGACAAATTCGTTATGTGCAATGAAAAGTGATTTTATAGAATTAATAATAAAGCAAAGTTGGTGACCGATTACCGAATTTGGAAGGACGGCGTAGAGCATAAAATCCGTACAAAAATGATGAAGGGAGGAAGTTTAAACAAAAAGGAGGGCAAGATGCGAATCCGAGCCTTTCCGGTAAGTCGCAACCCGATGACAAAACTTCAGGATCTAAGACTGTCGATTTGTCACCGGGAAACAATTATGTTTACTTGTCACTTTCGGCCCATAACAAAATCATTAGTGCAAAACCAAAATTTGGTGTCGCCAGACACTTTGCTATACGTTGATCTAAATGTTTCTTCGAGTTATTTAAGCCTTAATGGCCGCATCGTCGACGAGCAGCTATAGCGCAAGTTTTATAGGATGGTTTGCTTCCTCTCGAGATCCTTTAGCGAAATATTTTGAGCCGGTACCTGTCACGTCGTGTTACACCGTTTCATGTTCTGTTTCAGATGACAATGGACGAGAAGTATGTCGAGAGCATTTGGGCGTTACTCAAGAATGCGATACAGGAAATTCAAAAGAAGAACAATTCGGGACTTAGTTTTGAAGAACTGTATCGCAACGCGTATACTATGGTCTTACACAAGCATGGCGAACGATTGTACACCGGTCTGAAGGAAGTCGTCACTCATCATCTCGAGACAAAGGTAGTAGAATCGCACGTTTGTGGTCGGTATCTGACTGTGGTTGTGGTAGGTGCGTGAAGATGTATTGGAGTCGCTTCGGAATAATTTCCTGTTAACTTTAAATCAAGCGTGGAACGATCATCAGACGTCCATGGTTATGATACGTGATATTCTAATGTACATGGATCGAGTTTACGTTCAGCAAAATGATGTGGATAACGTGTACAATCTGGGCCTGATTATTTTTAGAGATCAGGTAAGTACACAAAAAATGGTTTTTGGATAAAAGTCCTGTTGCGGTGTTGTGGGACCTTTTCTTGTTATCACAATAGAACTCTGGTGTACAAAAGCTTATACGTTTTATTACTAAATATACTGAGTCTTGTAGGTGAACCCTATTGATTTCGAGTTCATTCCTCCTTGAAAAGCTTGCACTTTTCGGGAAACCTGATCAAGTTTCTTTGTGGAGCTTTTTTTAATAATAATAATAATAATCTTTATTGTCCATACAGCAATAACACCAATATTGGACAACTTCAAAGTGTTTAAAGAAACAGAAAAAACGATATAAAACTAAAGAGCAGGTATATAAAGTGAACAAAAATGCAATGACTACTGTGTATAAATCGAGGTATAAACTAAAACAAAAATAAAAACAAAAGAAATTTCAACAGTGACTATAATATCTATTAAGTGAGGTGCATTGGACACGTGTGGTGAACTAACTTTCTTATTGGTGGTGCGATCTTTCTGAGATGCCTCTTTCTTTTAATCTAAGATAAGAATGTAGGGCATGGGGAAATCGGAAACTATAAGACATACACAGTCGGTTAAATGGGAAAAAAGTTGCGTATTTTAGGGGTTTAAGGCACAATATGACTCTTTATGAGGTATGTCATTTAAGGGAACCACATGTCAATGATAAAACTAAGAGGGCAATCTGTCTGGTACGGTTACACATCTGATTCGTTCTTCTTCTGTTGAAAGAACCAATCAGATGCATAACCGTAAGAGACAGCTTACCCTCTTAGGTTTCCCGTCTCTCTCACTTGCAGTATCCGTGCTTAGCATTGGTAGACGCAGTCCAATCATTATATGTCGATGCCACCAATGAACTTTTTTGACATTTTGTCAATGCCTACTATACCAAAATGTCAAAAATTTAATAAGAAGCTTTTTTTTCTGACTTAAATAATAAACCTTTTTGATGATAGGACTAGTAGAATAGAACAGTGGATTTGGCTGGCGCTGCTTTGGCTCAAACCCGCCGCATAAACGACCAGCTAGCTCAAGGTTGATTCGTTTTGGACATGTAATCTTCGGTACTTCTTTACTTACCTTTATTTGAGCGCCACCCAGTTTATTAAGCTTTATTTACGAATTAATGTTGTCGTCAGGCATTATTCTTCATAACAATGCACGACCGCACACTGCAATTGCAATAACGAACCTCTTGTAGAGCTTTGGATGGGAAGTTTTTGATCACCCAGCATACAATCCTGATTTGGCTCCCTCAGATTTTCATCTCTTCGCCCACTTGAAACGCTGACTAGAACAAACTGGCCACAGATATAGAATTGCTTGGAAACAGAGGCGGCGTTTTATGAGGAAAATTGGTACCACTCTACGACAAATGTATAAATCGGAACGGCGATTATGTCAAAAAGTAGTTTAATGTTGTACCTATTACATTGTTCACTTATTTCTATTTTACCGAGTAAATTTGGGTTGTTTAGGTAATGAAAATCTGTTGCCTAGACAATAAATCAATTAACATAAGAAACAAAAACGGCATATATTGACTTAACGGAGCTGAAATTCTAAAATATTAATTCACCTTTCGCTTCTAAATGACAAGTGCTTTCGGAAGCAAGAAAGATAATTGAAATATCGGTTGCAAACGGCGAATAGATATTATCCAAATAAAGCCAGAGCTTACTGGATCGTTTTTAAAATTATATTTTTATTTGATCTTTAATTTTGTTGCTCATTAACCGTCACAGATACAAAAAAAATAAAAGAGACCAAAATGTTTCTAAATAAATCACAAAATTAAATTTCTTGTTTTACAATTTACCAGTAGCCCACTAAGATAAAGTTCAGCGGTAGAAAATGGAATATGACTCCTGAGAAAAAATCACTCTGTAGATTCGCACTACAATTGACATGATCAGTGATGTAAGGCCTTCAGCGTAACTTATATTTCACAAAATATCTCTGCAGGAGATATAAAACTTAACAAACCGTGAAATTTTAACACCCTATAGATCCGTAACGAGAATATATTTGAGAAAAATGTACTTTTAAACGATCCACCACCACTTTCTCACTTCCCAGTACAGGGGATTTTTGATATGGGCATCAGCACACGTCCTTGAACAACTGTCAAATTTCAAAAGTGTGACATTTACAAAAACTTTTTTACTTAATTACCTGTACTAAAATCGCTGTGACGTATAAAGCTCAAATTTAGTATCTACACAGATAGTAGCGGGGCATATAAATGCCAGAAAATGGTTTAATCGTTCAGATGATGATACGAGGGGTTGACCGCTGGGCAAAATTGTGTACACCACATTTGCCATTTTCCACATTTGCTACATTTGCCAGACATTTGCTACATTTACACAACATTTGCTACATTCGCTATAAATTTACCAGAAATTTGCCACATTTACTACATTTACACAACATTTACTACATTCGCTATAAATTTACCAGAAATTTGTTACTTTTGCTCATCATTTAGGTACTACATACAGTTAAATATGTACAAGCATTTCCGCGGGTCATTTGGTAATTGAAATATTACCTGGGTATATATTTTCTTATTTTGTGAGCTTTGGAACAGGTTAAACACACAATATACAATATTGTCCCAACTACAAATCAAAGTTTACTTTTGACTTAAAACATACACAATTTAAAAATAGTTTGAATAAACAACATTACTTATACATTTTTTTAATTGATTTGTATTTCCTTTTTATGGCGTTACGATTTTCTTCTGAGATTGTCATGTTATTTGTTCCGATCATCTTTATTGGACCAAAAAAAATGTATTGTTGGTCCACAGTTTGTACGTCATCATCTTTAGGCCATATGAATGTATTGAGTTGAGACTGGAGAAACTTGATTTTGTAACATTTATCTTCAGACTGGGTTATTACGCGACCTATATACCATGATTCGGAATAGTATACCGCATAATATGATTCTAAAACCGGTTTAAGTGGGTGAGTTTCAGATGTACTTTCAGTTCTCGGACTGCGACTGTTATAATTCTGATCTGCTCTAACGCGCAGCAGACGATCAGAACTCAACCTAAAAGGTAATAGAATGTATTAGATTAGATGATACTAATTAACTGCCACATTAAATACCTTTTCACATTATCGTCCAAAAACCAACACAATGTTTTCTTTCTTATCGTTTTAATTTGACCATTTTGGCATTTGATTTTGACATAGGGGCTTCTTTCATGAATTGGTTCTTCAACAGGAACGTCAGCGAAATTCAAATCCTGGAAGTTGATTAAGGAATCACTATGGTCATCATCTTGTTCTTGATCCTCGCTTGTTTCGCTATCATCCTGTTGGTCAACAAATTGGCGTAACACATCATTCGTAGCCGGTTCATATGAAAATTCTTCTGACAAATTTAAGTCAACACAATGATAATCCAATGCATCTGGATCCTGTAATTTATACGGTTGTGAATCAATACTCCCGTCAAATATCATAATTTGTTCCCAAAGGTTTTGAGTATCATCGTTATCTCGATCGTTATATATACCCAATAACTTGCAATCATTTATCGCCTCTTGCAATGCTGTCATACATACTGACTCGATTTCTTCATCACAAGGGAACACAATACCAATCGAGTTATGTGCAGTTCCCATTCTAGATGACCCTTCCCGTGGAAATACAAATGTATCGCGCAAATCACTCATAATACTTACAATAGTCTCTATTTTATTAATTCTGTTCAACATTTCCATTAAACTAAAATTAACTATCGTAGAGTACGTTGACGTGAGTGATCTGGTAGCGCGAAAAATTTGCTCACATGGTTGAGAGCTGAAGAGCCAAGTGGCAAAATCCGTATCAAGTTTTTCTTCCCTAAATTTTCGGATGATCTTAATCAGGGCATGAGCATTCATTTCAATACACAAGTACGCATTGAGAGTTATAAAATTTTCAGTCACTGTGTATGACTCGGAATTTCTTACCCAACTCCTCCATATACGAAGAAAAAAGACCGCATACCAAATCAGTTGCAATCGCCTTACAGGACTAAGGTCTTTCCTGAGAAAAGCATCAAGTACAGATCTGAGTATTTTAAGATATGCAACAGTTCCTTCGCTGTTTGGAACACTTTTTTTAAGAAGTTCAGACACTTTAGGAGCAATAATTTTTTCAACAGATCGGAAATTCATTTTGTCTTGTGAATTTAGGTCTCCTAAGGTCAGAAGGTGTTTATCTTTAGACACAGTCTCAATTAGAGTTTTAAGATGATCCGATGATGCTATAAAATTTCCAAGAGCGAGCGTGACTTTTTGATTGATTAAACGCGTTTTTAATTTTGTTCCGATGTGAACTGTGTCCTGAGTGCAAATATTGCCAGTATCTAATGGCATGTGAAACCACTTCCACTTTTCTGTTACCTGGTTAGAAAGTTTTGTTGTGAGCCGCATCGCTTTCAGCAACCTCGTGTCCCCGTCTGACGAGAAACCCAAAAGTTCTATGTTATACCGACGTGCAGATACCTTCATTTGTTCCCATCGCTGTATTACATCATTATGCGTGAATTTGTTATTAGTACCGAAAATGTTAAGACAAAACGAAGGGGTTTTATCAATTGGACATTGGGCCATGATTGCGTACCCATATTGAGCTCGTTCTCCTTCCACAAAGATCTGTTGGATTCTTCGTGCCGAAGTTGCTTCGAAGTAGTTCTCACGTGGCAATCCATTATGCTGTGGAATAACAAATCCAACCACCAAGTTATTGTGTGAAGAGTATCCTATTTTCCCTGTAATCTTTGTCGCATCTTCGCTTATCCACACGACGCTTGGCAATCCACGACTATCAAGAAATCTTCTCAGATCTGCAAAGCGTAATTCCCCTTCTTGTATATTTGAATTAGTAATAGAACGGTGTAAAGTTGTTATTGAAGGAATAACGTTTTTCAAATTTGCATATAATGTCTCGTATAGCATTCTCCCTCCAATTAAGAATAGGTACAAGCAGAATTTTTTTACACTTTCGTCAAATCTGTTTTTTGATTTCGTTTTGGAAGCATTGGCAGCAGCTGTATCAAGCATAATATTTAAAAAAATTGACACAGGAGCTCCCGTTAACGATGCACCGCCAACCTTGTCACCCAATAATCGGAACTTTTTGGCTTGTTCTTGAATTATTTCTTTTAATTGACTATTTTCGATTAACACCTTCTCAATGTCTTTTAGTGGCTTATAAAAATTGGTTATAAGCAGCTGTTTTTCATCATCAAAAGAATTTTCGCGGCCACGTCGATTTCTTTCACAGCGCGAGTATTTCGGAGATAACCACTTGTTTTCAACAAGGACCGAAGTCGGTTGTTGTTGGGGCTGGTGTAACGATTGCTCAACAGAACTGTAAGCCCCTTCATGTACAATTCCGTCTGTTTGAAAATCCCGAGGAAAATCCTGTTCGGTACCGCTTTCAATGTCTGATAAAATTATTTGCTTGTTTGCTTTTTTTCTTGGTTGAATGATATCTTCATCCTCTTCTTCTGATGATAAGACAGCAGATACTACGACTTCAACATCTGATCTTGTTTCTTGTGCGTCTTCACCTATTTTCTCATCTACTCTAGAGATGGTGGGTATAAAGGAAGAACTAGTAGACGGTTCAGAACAGAATGTATGTAGTGTGGGTTGGCGAATCGTGCGCTTAGATTTTGGCTTAGAGTTATCCTGGAATTTATCTTTATTTGAGTCCTTATTTTTCAAATGTTTGTTAACATGTTGATAAAAATTCGAAAAAGACCAATGGGTGTTGTGATTCTTAGGCAGTTTTTTCACCTAAAATTGAAGTAGTACACGTTAACAGGCGCCGGGCACAAGTTGATAATGTATTCCAAGTAGTTATATATTTATAGTTCTGTACCTTAGTAATGTTCAGATACACATTACACTCCAAGGATACTTTAAAAAAATCCTCGCTGCGCTGGAATTGTGTCAAAGTATCCAAAAACTGTAATTGGTATCTGGACATTACAAAGTGAGCGTTTTATATGAGATCGAAAGAGTCTCGGAAAGAGTTAAAAATTGTTATTATTTTATGTATACGAAATTCTCGTCAATCAGAGTGCATTATTCTACCTAGTACATATGATATTACAGAGGGTAATACCGATAATACTTGATATATATGTAGTAACTACATGTTGAGATAGATTCTGACATATCTGACGTATTTAAGCAAAAGCAAAATTTTATACATAAAATAATTTTAACAAATCTAATGCAGGAATTGATTTCTAAGTGCTAAGATAAAATACCAATCATAAAATCGAGCGTACAAAAGCAATGCATACCTTTACTTTCGCATCGCAAATGAAACATGGGATATAACAGCAAATAAAATCGTCGTCATCTGGTGAACACTGGTATTCTATGCTTTTTATTTTAGTGGTATATTCTCGTTCTTCATCTTCTGTGATTTTGCTCTCTTTTTTTAGTAACAAAACCCAAGACACAATGTTTTGTTTTATTTTGGTACTATATTTTGATAAATTTTCAGCCATTTGAAGGTTTGTGTTGTTGCACGTCGAAGCAATGCTGGGTTCTCGGCTAGGTTTGACTTTGCGTTTATTTTGTTGCTGAGACGTAGTTGTAGTTAGTTCACGTTGTGATTCACTCATGGCTAGTAATAACTTTCTGTGTCCCATAAGAAATTTAAAATTTGTAGGCTTCTTCTTAAACAACGGCCCATAATAGTTTTCATACTCTTCTTTATCGATCAAGTCGACAAGTTCGCCTTTTACAAACTCCTCTAGCCTATTAATATCGTCCTCTGATAAATTTTTAATCCCGATTTTATTTGCTAAACCGGACACTTTTACTATATTTTTTAAGAATAGAGGAATTTGGACTTCTAGTTTTTGTTCAATGGAATTGATAAATGTATCCTCCGTATCTCCCCAATCAGAGATTGTCTCAATATTTGCTGTTACCGCCATTGTTTGTTACACTTACGAGCACACCCACCCGCGCATTCAACGATAAAAACGGGAATAAGGGTACTTTATGAATGAAGAACGAAGTTCATTGTCAGACTGATACTTCAAGAAAATGCTATCGCAGTAAAAATGCACAGCATAGAGCGAGGCATGGTGACTCACTGTTAAATGCTATTCATAAATAAACCACCTTTATTTCCGACCTCGTTACGACTGTTATTTGTTGCCATATATACATATATGTTTGTTGCTATGTACTTCATAAAAATGAAAATAATTCGTAGAACAATATTTCCTTTTCAATTCTTATTATTCTCGAAAATAGCTTGGACTACACATAGCCGTAGGCATTTTCTTTGAACTTTTGAATTTGAGCAGGTGTATCACAACATTTAAAATCAATTAAGTCACATTTTGTTATAGCCTTTGTCGTATTTCTTGACTGTACTTAATCTAAGTAAAAATTCCCATAAGAATTTTGTTCTATTAATCCGATTGAATTCATAAAAATTTGTGATTATGTATCAAACAATAATCTTTGCAATTGAACTCGAAATGAAGTCTCTCCGAGATTCTTAAATTTCAAAACAAAAAAAGCAATGTATGCAATCGAAATGTAACAATCATTCTATTACTTTTTCGGTGTATAGGGTAAGGACTCTAGCACATGATTTACGACTGCACTACATGAACGAATGTTAAAACACATTTTTTTGCATAATTTTCACGAATTGTAAGCGTCTGATATACATTTATCTTTACATTTACAAATCATTGATACTCGCATTGATATGTCATATTTCATAAACATTTACTACATTTCTTAAACATTTGCTAAACTATTTTCTACATTTCCTTAACATTTGCCACATTACCTAAACATTTGCTACATTTCCTCATCATTTACTACATTTCCTTAACATTTGCCACATTTCCTGAACATTCGCTACATTTACCCAACATTTGCTACATTTGCTCATCATTTCCTCGGGACTGTACACCACATTTGCCCAGCGGTCAACCCCTCGTGATGATACTACCATGAAATGTGGTATGAATGCTCCTATAGGGGTATTGATAACGAGGTCCACTTAAGAAATTCAAGATGGCCGCCGTTTTCCAAGATGGCGGCACATATTAAATATTATTAGTGGTAAGTATCTTTCAAATGATGAGATTTTCATAAGTAAAAAAGTTGACATTTTGCAGTCTGCGCATGCGTGAATTTTATTTTTACTATGTGCGATATGTTTACTTTTCCTAATGACATTTGTAGTTTAAGATTTTTACTACATGTGATATGTTTTTCTTTACTACAAGCATCTATGGTTAAAATTTCAAAGAAATATCTTGATAAATAAAGAAGTTGCGCATGCGCACATCTAATCTTTGCAATATCAGTTATGTTTGCCTTTAACAGAAGCATCTGTGATTAGAATTTCAAAAAGAAGTCTCGATAAATAACAGTTGCCATTGCGCCGTCTGCGCATGCGCACGTCTGATTTTTACTATGCTATATGATATGTTTGCCTTCACCACAAATATCTGTGGTTAACATTTCAACAAAATATATTAATAAATAAGTAAGTTGACATTGCGCATTTTAATTGTCAAGATTTTCCTTGGCTCAGGTGCTAGAGCTATACGCTATTGAATGCAAAAAAATCGAACTGAATATCTTGAAAACTGTGTGAGTAGTTAAGGTCTCCGACAGACGGACGGACAGAGAAAATGGCTGCAATAGCGCACCCAACTTTGTTGGAAAATGCGCTAAAAACACGGTATTTTAGGGGCTATTCTGTATATCGTCGTTAGCAAAAGATATCGTAATGGTAGCAATTTGATTTTGAACGACAGCTATATTTCGTATCCTTGTTATGTGTCGTACAGAATAGAGAAAGTCGTTGTCGAACAATAGCCGCTGTGTAACGACATCGTAAAATAACGTTTTTTTGACAGATAACCTACACGTTACATTTGACGTTTCTGATACATCACAGGAGTGATTATTTGCATGAGCTGTACCGCCATCTTGGAAAACGGCGGCCATTTTGAATTTGTTTAATGGCCAGCCTTTACATATAAAACAATACCCTTATAGAAGTGTTGATACCAAATTTCATTTGACAGGTACGTACTTACTTACTATTAATAATGTTTAATATGTGCCGCCATCTTGGAAAACGGGAACCATATTAAATTATTTAGGTGGCTATTATTATCCATTGGTGTCAATGGTTTATTTCCTATAGTTCTAGGACTGGGTTTTTTATTAATTGTACCCTAATTTGTCCAACGCAACCCTGGCGCCCTAATAATCCTTATGCTCTCCGGTTTTGAGCCGAGCGAAGGGGTATTGGTCCAACATTGTATGAACCATTGCCATACAGTTTTCTTACCAGGTAGTTTGTTTCTTGATTGATTTTTTGTTGTCCATTTAACGACTGACCGTATTTACGTTACCTCTTCATGAACCTATCGAATTGGTATTTTTGCCAATACGAAAAGGTTATAATAATTTGGCGCCCAACGTGGGGCTCCTGTATAGAAGCATTCATACCAAATTTCTTGCTTGTACCATCATCTGAAAGATAATTGCAATTAACTGCCTCACTGTACAGTGATATTTTCATGTAGAAGTAGACATAGGGATTTCCTACGTTTTAAATGACAAAAATGTCCTGAAAGACGCCTAATTTTATGCAACCAAAATAACTTCTTGAAACAAATAAAGATCTGGCTGTCATATTAATTATTAATTTGAATATTGTTGCACACCCTAACGTCATTTTTGGCCTTTATTTTTGAGTGGGCGGGGTTTCAGTCCAAGCGCCGTTTGTCTTCTATATCATAATCATTTTTTAAGGTGGTACGCTACGGCTGCATCAGAGATCACCTACGCGAAACCTTACTAGAAATGGTAATGCGCGAAAGGCGAGGCGAAAAGGTCGATCGCATATCAATCCGAAACGCCTGCCAGATGCTAATGGTACTAGGAATAAATTCGAGAATCGTCTACGAGGAAGACTTCGAGCGGCCATTTCTCCAACAGTCGGCCGAGTTCTACAAGGTAAAGCGACGGTACCGTGCGTCCGAAGTGTTAGGCTAGCCGTTTTTAGGTGGAGAGCCAGAAGTTTCTGGCGGAGAACAGCGCGTCGGTGTACATAAAGAAGGTGGAGGCTAGAATAAACGAGGAATCGGAGCGCGCCAAGCACTACCTCGACGAGTCAACGGAATCGCGTATCGTCGAAGTCGTCGAAGAGGAACTAATAAAGAAGCACATGAAGACCATCGTCGAAATGGAAAATTCCGGTGTGGTTCACATGTTGAAGAATCAAAAGACGGAGGACTTGGCGTGCATGTACAAATTGTTCGGTCGCGTGGCGGACGGTCTCAAGACGATGGCCGACTGCGTTAGTCACTACTTACGTGAGCAAGGCAAGGCGCTGGTGCAGGAGGAGGAGCATCAGCCGCCCACTAACGCAATCACGTTCGTTCAATCCCTATTAGACTTAAAAGATCGCTTCGATCATTTTCTCATTAACTCGTTTGCTAGCGATAAAATTTTTAAACAAATGATAGCGTCTGATTTTGAACACTTTTTAAATTTGAATCCGAAATCGCCCGAGTATTTGTCCTTGTTCATCGACGACAAGTTGAAGAAGGGAGTGAAAGGGGTATGTTGACGCGAAGTTTACTCGCTTGTACTATTCGTATTTGCAGATGTCTGAGCAAGATATCGAACAAGTGCTTGACAAATCGATGGTGTTGTTCCGGTTTCTACAGGAAAAGGACGTGTTTGAACGATACTATAAACAACACTTAGCGAAGAGGCTTCTTCTTAATAAGTCTGTGAGTGATGATTGGGAAAAGAACATGATTTCAAAGCTTAAGGTAAGGCTTCCTGCGTCGATACGATACTTTATTCTCCGTATTCTGTATTTCCCCAATTAATTAGATGCATGGAATAAAGTGTTCTTTGGAAGAAGCCCGTGAAAAGGAGTAGGCCTACGTCGCCTTGTTCTCGTTGTTACCGTTTCCGTATTAGTTCTCTGCAAAATTCTCATGTTACCTATACATGCCATGTAAGATTTTGTTAGCTATTTTCATATGTTAAGCCGCTTAAAGGCTTTTGAGAATTTTGCAGAACTTTAAGCGGTTTAATGTATTTTTGCATTCGTATAAAATGCCCGATTCTTTCCCTTTCTCATTGGCCAAGTAGTAATTGACAAACCTGTTGGCTCTAAAATTTTAAATGAAATAAATCAAAATATGTGCGTATATTTTTCTCTATTTTGTAAAATAAAGTGTGAAAGGAAGATCAGATTTTTTTCCAGTTTCATTGATTTGTTACAGAATTTTCTGCCTCTTTCAGAAGATAGAGAAAAATATATGATCCTATCAAGCATTCAAGCAAATCTTGGTACCATTTATATAAAAAGTCTGTACCTTTCTTACTTTTTCTCAGTCATTATTTCGTTACGTGAAGGTTATTAATAATCATTACGACTACCATGCAAAATAAATGTATACAAATTTAAAACAAGATTTCAGATCTCTAATCTTTTACTATCACTGACATAATATAAGATGAGGTATTTTATGTTCTTGTAGCTAGCACAGCAAAATTGAACAGCCATTGATATTGCAATTAATTAGATGCCAATAAAATGCTACTCTTATGCTTCAATTAAACATTTCCTGTTCTTTCTTTTTAAGTTAAATACCGTCAGTTCACTTATTTGAACACTAAGGACCGGTTGCACAAACACAGTTTAAACTTCGTTTAAATTAACGCAATGGATTAAGACATGATTAGTGGAAATTTGGCGAAACGTCAAATTTCAACCAATCCTAGACCGTAATCCACTGGTTAATTCCAAGATAGGTTTAAACTGTCTTTGTGCAACCGGCCCTAAAAGGTGTTGCAAGATAGTGATCTATTAGCTTACTATTAACAAAAAATCTGATACAACTGAATACCGAACGATCCTCGAAATCTTGACACATATATCATTTTTACAATATACCTTAAGCTTTAAGGGGTTGATTCTATCCCACCAGATCAGCATAGCTTATAAGACAAATTTTTTGAATCAGCATTACGTTTTACTTTTATCTTAACAAATAAAATTGAGCTTGCGCAAATACAAAAGTTGGAATGCGCATGCGCAATTTTTTTTTTGAATCTGCATTGCCCGAGGTTTAATGAATATTTATTAACACAGAAAACCGGACATTCAGATGTTCTTTGTTACAAGAATGATAAAAGAACCCTATTTTTTTGAGGTTAGGTCAGTTTGTGGGCTATAACTTTTTGGCCCGTTGGCCTACGTAGCCAAAAAACAATAGCGATCCTTCTTATATCCTGAAGAACGTGTATCAATTTTCAAAGAGATCGGACGTTTCTACACAAAGTGTAGACAGACAGACGAACAGACAGACTGAAGTCACTAAATATAGAAAGTACCGCAATCCATTGGGCTCGTGTGTTAGAGAGAGAACGCATGATTTTTGCCCAAAAATGGCGGAAGTTACCAGATTCTAGTAACTTTAATGTTAGGGTTTGTTCCACCTGTTTGGAGATATCTGTATATATTTTTATAAAACATGACAGTACTATGAAGTTAGGTTATAAAAAATGACAGCTACTCAGATTTTATTTGTCAATTTTTTTAAGTTGGCAGCAAATTTGCCCAAAAATGGCGGATGATTGCGGTACTTTCTATATCTAGTGACTTTAAGACAGACAACAATACAAAATTATAAACGATCTTGAGGATCGTTAATAGATAGTTATAAAACCAAAACCTTTGCTTTTCAGCTATTTTTTTTATATTTTGAGAAACTTTGTCCAACTTTGATCAGCTGTATTTCGGTTGATATTGGATCACCAGCAAATTTAATGCCCAACAGAGAAACCTCCAACTGTAGGACTGATTGGAGTGTTGGCTAACTACAGAAAATTGATTTTTATTTTTTTCTCAATAACTGTCACAGATACAAAAAAATTACAAGATACCAAAAAGTTTCTAAACAAAGCAGAAAAGGAAATCCTTATTTCACAATCTACTAGGGGCGCACGGAAAACAAGTAAAAAGGTTTTTTTGTCCTAAGGCGAGCAACTTCAGCGCATTTTCCATGAATGATCAGTACTCCCAAAACGCCATAGCTATGTGCGCTATGATTTTCTGTACTAGAGGTCTATATGATTATGATTACAATTTCAAAGAAATATCTCCAGAAACAAAAAAAGGTGGCGTTGCGCAGCTCGCGCATGAGCACATTTAATTAATGCGATGTTTGTTTTTACTAGAAGCGTTTATAGTTAAACTTTAGAGAGAGATTTTCATAAGTAAAAAAGTTGGCATTTGGCAGTCCGCGCATACGTGGATTTGACTTACTATGTGCGATATGTTTGCTTTTCCTAATGACATTTGTAGTTTTCGATTTTTACTACCTACATGTGATATGTTTTTCTGTACTAGAAGCATCTATGGTTAAAATTTAAAAGAAATATCTTGATAAATAAAGTTGGCAATATCAGTTATGTTTGCCTTAAACAGATGCATTTGGGATTAAAATTTTAAAAAGATATTTCGATCAATAACAGTTGATATTCCGCATTAATCTGATGTTTACAATATGCGATACGTTTGGTTACACTAAAAGCATCTTTGGGCAAAATTTCAAAGAAATATCTCCATAAATAACAAGAAGCCATTGCGCAGTCTGCGCATGCGCACATCTGATTTTTACTATATGCGATATGTTTGTCTTCACCAGAAATGTCTGTGGTTAAAATTTCAACAAAATACATTAATAGTGCACAGTTTAATTGTTAAGATTTTCCTTGGCTCAACTGTAGGAGTAGTTAAGACCTCGGACAGAGAAAGTATCTGCAATAGCGCACCCAACTTCGTTGGAGAATGCGCTAAAAAGTTCAGGGGTAGAAAATGGAACATGATCTCTGCAAACTGTAGATTGGTATGACCAATGATGTCAGCCCTTCAGCTTAATTTGCATTTCAAATTTGAGCGTAATATCCTTAGACCATATAGTACATGGACTGCTATTAGCCCTATGCTTTTCATACAAAATAGGTGGTCACGGATAGAGGGCACTGTAGTCGTGGGTATGTGAATCTCAGGGTAAACTAAAGTCGTGTAAACACCACTCGGGTCACGTAAAGAGTAGCTTTTATAGTAACCGCGTGGTACGGGAAGCTTGATTATCTTCTATACGTTCACAAAATAAGGATAGGTTTGCTTTTTTTGCATATCCAGAGGATTAATTAATTGACGTTTGTTAATTTATAGGTTGACAGTCTCAAATCGTGTCTAATCGGACAAGTTCGGACAGACTCGTTTACCCTGAAACTCACATACCCAGGCGATGTCCTTGACCATATTTTCGTTACAATTAGCAGTCCATGTACTATATGGTCTAAGGTAATATCTCAAAAACTGCAAGATATACAGGGTGGGCCATTAGTGTGTGGGTGGAAGATTGTGGGTTGCCCACATTTAAAATTTGTTGTTGGGGCATGTTGAAGGACTGCTAAGGTTACAACCTAAAAATATTTTATGTTCATGAACCTAGCAGAGCATTTTCTTAGGTTTTAAAGGTAGTGTTCTGCTGAGTTCATATGAACCGGGCAAAACAGGTAATAATTTAAAAAAAAAAGGAGCATTTAATTCGGGAATAGGACACTTAATTAGCACCTAATTATACTATAGTTAGTTCACTTTTCATTTGGATTTTCATTGGATTTTTTGAGGTAGTGCTCTGATGAGTTCATATGTTTGATTGTGTTCTGCTAACCTTGCTCTGCTAGGTTAATGGATATAAATATTTTCAACGAAATTGCAATTGTTATACAGGGTGATTTATATCAAAGTTATATTGGAAACGTACATTCAACACAGCCATATGGCTCTGAGGTATATGCCATGTTTCACTACAACATAATTAAATAGTATGCTATTGTGATTCATGGTAAATAATATATTCTATTCTATAAATACCGTTGAAAAAATCAAGTTAACTTTGGTTGAAATTTTAAAAATTGACGGTTTGATTTCTTTCAACACAATAGAGGTTTAACTTTAGCCGTTCTGCCTATTTTAGTACATTTCATGACCAGTAATGCTACCGAGTCACGGCCTTCTCAGTTTAATGATAACTGCGCTGTTCAATTTTTACTAGACATCTACTTTTTGAAAAAGCGACGAATTCACGAATTGCGGCTAAAGGACTCATCTTAAACATTATATGTAATACATAAAGTCACACTAAAATTAACCAAGGAATCGAAATATGTAATAATATACAGGGGGTTCCATTAAAAAAATGCAACTTTGATATAAATCACCCTGTATAACAATTGCAATTGCGGTGAAAATATTTTTAGGTTGTAGCCTTAAGGGTCGCCCAACATGCCCCGACAATGAATTTTAAATATGTGTGTTTAATAAACCAACCGACAATCTTCCACCCACACACTAATGGCCCACCCTGTATACAGAAAAAACTGAAATCTTGAAATTATAACACCCTGTAGATCGTCAACGAAGCTTTTGCAGCCTTATATTTATATGAAGTTTTAGTTGTAAAATAATTCAAAGAATTATTTACATCATATTTAGGAACAGCCTGTATATTCTGTGGAGTATTCTGCTTAGTACTGTGATCGTTAAAATTTAGTGAAATAAAAACATTATAAATTGCTGCCACTTATGAGTTATGACAGTACGAAATACGCTCCATCACAGTAAAAATTCTGTGGCTTCACATAAATGCACCTACGCGATGTCAGTTTCTTTTCTGCTATGCTGATGTTTTGCTTGCTACCGAAACAAGAAATGTCTCATCCATCAAAAGAATATTGTTAGATTACCTCATTTGAAATTCTACCAATCTGGAACATTGTGAAATGTTTTAAGTTTAGTTGTAAATAATTTTAATTTTTTACTTTTCCATGTCAGACTGAATGTGGATGTCAATTTACCTCCAAATTAGAAGGAATGTTTAAAGACATGACGGTATCAAACACAATAATGGACGAATTTAAAGAGCACGTTTTTAAATCTGAGGTAAAACTGGCCTAATTAATCAATTTCGCCGCTCATTTTGTGAATGTGTAGATAAATCTGGGAGGTGTGGATCTGTTCATGAGAGTTTTAACGACAGGATTTTGGCCTACTCAAAGTGCGACGCCAACGTGTCACATACCCTCAGCACCACTAGCAGCCTTCGAAACGTTCAGAAGGTAATTCGATTGTGCATCATTCGCATTGCTTGACCGATGGTTTCAGATTTTATTTAGCGAAACATAGCGGGCGCCAGTTGACTTTGCAACCGCAACTGGGAAACGCCGACCTTAACGCGGTCTTCTACGGCCCCAAAAGGGACGAGTACGAAAAGGAAGGCGCCTGCTCGTCATCGACTAGTGTAATTTCGCTGCGCAACGGACCTCGTAAGCACATCATCGCCGTTTCGACGTATCAAATGGTAGTTCTCATGCTCTTTAATAATCACGATAAGTTAACGTACGAAGAAATACAGAACGAAACCGATATACCCGAGCGCGATTTAATTAGGGCGTTACAGTCGCTAGCCATGGGCAAAACGGCGCAGAGGATCTTAATAAAAAACCCGAAAACGAAAGACATAGAAACGACGCACGAGTTCTTCGTGAACGACTCGTTCACGTCGAAATTGCATAGGGTTAAAATACAAACGGTAGCTGCCAAGGGCGAAAGCGAACCCGAACGGCGGGAAACTAGAAATAAAGTCGACGAGGATAGAAAACACGAAATCGAAGCCGCTATAGTACGTATAATGAAATCGCGAAAACGAATGGCGCATAATTTGTTAGTGACCGAAGTAACGGAACAGCTAAAAAGTAGATTTTTACCTTCGCCAGTGATCATCAAAAAGAGGATAGAGGGCCTGATCGAACGGGAATATTTAGCACGCACACCTGAAGATCGTAAAGTGTACAATTACGTCGCTTGAACGTTGATTAAGTGGACTTTTTTGCCTAAATGTGGGTCGGATGTTACTAAGACTGCTTTACTCGGATACTCAATCCCTGTAGATCTTGTCGATCTGCACTGGTTTAGTGTTATTTATTCTGACCCTTTTATAGCTAATTAACTCCTAGAAACGTATATACTGAATATTAAATTATTCCAATTAAAGTCCATATAAATTTTTGTAATTTTTCTTTAACTACGATTGAGATTTGTTGACGAACACGATTCTTTGTTTTCCAATTTTGTGTCAATTGTGGTGTCGTGATTGTGCTCTTTGTAAGAAACGATGCACCGATTGTCTCTAATGTAAATAATATGATGACGCATAAAGATGTGTTGCTACAGTTCAGGCCAAGAAATAAAGTTATGGTAGGTACACACGATGTTATTATGTCATATTTCGAGTAATAAATTATGTTTTTCATATACAATGGTCGTTCAAACGTTCATCTTTTTATTTTATGAATCGCAAACTGCAAAAACATTTACACAAAAAATTAAAAAGGCTAATAGGTGGAAGCACTGGAACTGCAGTTACAAAAACACCAATAAACAACAATCAAGAACGCGTTTCTGAAAAATAAAATACAAAAACGCTTCTTAATGAAACATAATGAAGGAGATCTATTAGGCCAATCAGAGCTCCTAAATTTTCACTTGTATTTAGATAAAAAAATAGGGTTGCATTTGTATTTTATCATTCATTTGTTTGCTGATGATGACAGCTGAAACGCGTTAATTACTGTAGTATATTATTGTTGTTTTTGTTTTATTTTATGTAGAAGCAATAACAATTGCATAATTTAAGTGGGCGAGTGAAAGTCGACCATTTTTTCAAAGGTGTAAATTTACCGTATCAAACGGTTCCATAATGAGTAAGGAAGTTTCCGGTTCTGATAGTATATTTTAGTAGCAAGCTCACTTGAAACTTTGTCTACTTAAAAACAAGGAAACCTACAAAATTACAAGTAAATCAATTTCTATAATATTAACCAATGATGTGTATGTGAGTTTGTTTTAGATAATGGTAAAGGTTGCAAGTCGATAACAATTGGTAAGTTCAAGGTGCTACACTATGGCCGCAGGAACATCGAGACACATGCTTTCGAAGTATTTGACACTAAACGGTTTTTCAGCATAATTTCTGGATGATAGTTGGTTTTTCATAACAAGGTAATCCATATAAAATGAGATCCAATGGCGGCATAAGGGGACGCAGAGAGCTTCACTGCAAAAATTCCACATTTAATTCGCATTGTCGTGAAAGCATAGAAAGGCCATAGAAGTTATTTTTGATTAATTTAATGTACAGGGTGAGTTTTTTTTCATTTCCACTATGGGTATCTCGTAAACCGTAAGAGATACAAAGTCAGTTAAATGGGGGAGGTTATGCAGAATTTTATGCTGATTACTTATCCTATTCTTAATTTCTTGTAGCTCTACAAATAGCGGGCAAAGAACGAAAAAAATATCATTTTCGAAAATGCGCTGGCGTTTCTTTATTTTCGAAGAAAAATACTTTTAACAAACTTTTTAACTCTGCTTTCTGAATATAATTTTTGTGACTTGTGGGTTTTGAGTAAACAGGGCCGGATTTATGGGGGGGTGTCCCCACCCCCCCTAACGCGTGACCATAGTCGGCAAAACTTCAGTTAGTCGGCACTCGGCAAATCGCTATTCAAATTAAATTAATTAAATTAATATTATTATATTATTATTATTATTACACAATTCGTAACATAATTATCAGTGTGCTCGCGCACTAAGAAGCCAAGAATCTGACCTCTCTTCGCCCATTTAAAAGATATTTAAAAAAGTTCCTCATTGACCACCCATTTTACAGTATCAAAGAATATCTCGCCAATTCATAAGACGCCTTATGTACTTCAGCATTCTGCTATTGCACGTATTTGTTTGTTATCTTATTTATTTATTTTGTGACGTTCCTATACTCCTATATGTAGTCTACATGGAAAATAAAATGATTGATTGATTAAATTAATATTGGAAAAAAATTGCGTAAAATACGTCGGTACGCCGGAAAACCGTTTTGTAGCCGCCGCTTCCACGCAAAATGAGGAAATATTGGTTATTACGCCCTCACTTGCTGTGAGTCTCATTGATATTACGAGTATGTAGATCTATTACCTTTCATTGTTAAAGGTCCGCAAATCTTTGTAGCCGTTATGTTTGCATCGGTCTTAAAAGTTGCAAGAGGGATAGATGGTAGATAAGTATACAGGGTGGTCATTTTTAGCGCCTGATGACGATGGGATCTTTTATGTTGAAAACTAATGGTCAAATTGGGATAAAGTTAAATTTAAAATGCGAATCAATAATTGAAACCACTTGTGGGATAACTCTTTTAGTTTCAATAATTAAAAAGAACTGAATTCTGTGTTTTAATAATTCTGTATTAAAAAAAAACATTATTTTCTAATAAGAGCAATTTGTTTTGAACGTAGGGATCACATTGAATTTTTAGATTCTTTAATAAAGAATTTACTATGGATTTCTATATTACATTTTAAATATAACACTTAATTATTCAATTGTCACGAGAGTGTCTTTTAGACAAAAATCGGTTTTGGATAGATTACTACTTTTAACTTCATAATAATATACAGTGTGTCCCAGATCGCGTGGGATTGCATTGGTAACTTTGTTATTATTAAAGATAGAGAATTGGTTAAATGGGCAATGTTTTGCAGTTTTGGATGCTTATTTAAAATTCCCTTATGGAAATTCAAAATGTCGTATAGGTTCGACGTAAATTCAAAAAAACTAAAATTGGTCATTTCCTTGAATGTCTTATATCATCGAAAGTATAAGAAATATAAAAAAAAGTTTTATATAAAAGTGACTGTCTTTGATACGCTTAATTTAGAATTGATGTCAAAAAAAAATTCAAGATGGCCACTTTTGAGGAACATTTACCAACTTCCTAAAGTTATATGGGCGCCATATTGGATTTTTGCATTACTTGATAGATTTTTTAATTCTCTTTTCAACGAGCCATCATAAAATAAGATTGAAAATAAGATACAAGTTATATTAACGGTTTTTGTATTTTAATCAAGTAGTCTGTGACGAATAAAAAAAAACAAAACAAAATCTATTCGAGGCAACAAAACAATGAAAATAATTACACCAGATGTTTAAAATACTGGCCATTATTAGTGAAACACACTTCAAGACAGTTTAGTTTAGGCAACGTGTTGCCATTGATGATTATTATTATGATTGTAGTGGTAGCTCCTTCCACTTTACTTTTATTTTTTAATTAAGTACTTACTTTTATAATTTAATGTACTGTACTGACTGTACATAATTCGTGAATTGTGACCTGAGCAGCCAGTTTGTTGGTAGGTAGCATAAACTAACCCACCTTCGAAACATATGTTGTCGAGAAAAATCCTTAAAGGAAGTTTATTGGAGAATTTGTAAATCATGGTGAGCAATTAAAGATCCAACGAAGATTACCGGTCCAATTACATGACTTCCCATTATGCCATAAAATACATTAATTTAAAAAAATATGACTTGATTTCGGTGTGAAACTACATCATGTAGGTTTTCCTGTGACGAGTATAGTGTTCATTATGTGGATTTGAACACTCCGCAGTTAGAAAAAGATTCATCTGTCCATATACTCAGACTGGTAAAACTGTTAGTTTCGATATTCTTGCGGATAAACCACCTACAAAATGTGACCTGGGACAATGCATCAAGGGTAATACATTGTGTAAAATAAAGCAAAGTGTCTTGAAATGTCTTTAACTGGATAATGGCATGACATTTTTTCGAGGGGATAGTTTGTAGTTATACCACCATTTGTAGGTATGTAAGTATGGATAATAAGATAGTCAATAAGTGACGTTATAAAAATCAAAATTTTTCTTGGTCTACTTACTTATATAAAATTTTGGAGGGAGTTCTAATCCCCAAACCCCCCTCTCATTAGTGCGCCCCTGATTTTTTAAACATCTGATGTAATTATTTTCATTGTTTTGTTGGCTTGAATAGATTTTGTTTTGTTTTTTTTTAATTCATCACAGCCTACTTGATTAAAATACAAAAACCGTTGATATAACTGGTATCTTATTTTCAATCTTATGTTATGATGGCTCGTTGAAACGAGAATTAAAAAATCTATCAAGTAATCTAAAAATATCATATAGCGCCTATTAAACTTTAGGAAGTTGGTAAATGTTCCTCAAAAGTAGCCATCTTGAATTTTTTTTGACATCAATTCTAAATTAAGCCTATCAAAGACAGTCATTTTTATATAAAACTTTTTTTTATATCTCTTTCGATGATATAAGACATTCAAGGAAATGACCAATTTTAGTTTTTTTGAATTTACGTCGAACCTATGCGACATTTTGAATTTCCATAAGGAAATTTTAAATAAGCATCCACAACTGCAAAACATTGCCCATTTAACCAATTCTCTATCTTTAATAATAACAAAGTTACCCATGCAATCCCACCCGATTTGGGACACACTTTATAATATAATCTTGCCAAAAGAACGCTTTACTACATTTAAAACAATATTTTTATTAATTACTTTGATTTTAAATGTAAACTACCAAAGCAAAACTGCCAATGAGTTTGACTGCAATTTCCTAAGCACTGTCGTAATAATTGTAAAAGTAGTAAACTAAAAGCTATGGCGCGTCAGAGATAAATAACTCTGATGAAAGATCATAAGATGAAATTTGGCGACCTTAAAACAAAAAAAAGTTCTACGCCATTCTGGCCATATTTATCAAATTCCTCTGTAAAAGTCTTCTAAACGTCCCACTTCAACTCGCTTTTCGTGCAAATAGAAATAAAATAGAATCCATATCCATGACAGCCGCGAAAAAAGAGCACTCTGTATAATGACAAATCATAAAATAATTATTATTATTACTTTGGTATTTATATGTATAGAAAGAATTATAGTTTAATTAAAAATCATTTGCGTTTGTCTATGGCGGGTATTTGGCTAACTGCCTTATTGGTTCTAAGTAATCAGAAAAAGATATAGCAGGCAGTATACATTTGGAAAAAATAGTGTCACAATGGGCAGAGTCAAAATGCCGTCATTTAATGTTATACGTGTTATACTTTGAATTTTTATTGAAGTCGGAATTTTTTATTGCATACACCCCCCTCACTCGGAGCCCCTGACTACGGCCCTGTGAGTAAACCACATCAACTTTCTTATTTCTTATGGACACCATATTGGATTTTAATGTCACTTCATAGAGAAAAAATTGCAAAATCAGCAATACCAAATATTTTATTTAGAAATTAATCTTGAATTTTTGCTTTGAAGTTTATGATGTATTTCTTATAGCAATAATTCCATGGCCCATTGTGATTGAAATCAAATTCATTCGTGTATTGTCTAGCATAGTCACCGTCAACACGGCCATGGAATTATTGCCATAAGAAATAAATCATCAACTTCAAAGCAAAAATTCAAGATTAATTTCTAAATAAAATACCAAGTACTTATTTAGTATCGACAATTTTGTAATTTTTCCTTTTTCTTTCAAATCTTACATAGTCTGGATCACTTTTTACGCGCATTACAGTACCAATGCAAATAAAAACACAAATTTTATACAAAATACTCACTTTAATAATTTTGAAATTGTCAAACTGACTGATTATACCATAATAGCAAATTTCGTAATGTCTTCCCAACTTCCACTCTTTGAGGAGGACATATTTAAGGGACATTTAGTAAATATCCCTTCGAAAATTGTCAGCGATACACTTTTAGGAATGAGTGTGTCGAATCCAAATGTGGGCATCTTAGATTGTGGGAATGTGGTTGTTCGTCGTGACTACGCGGAACACAACATTGTTCAGGTTGTATCGGGCGGTCCGTCCGGGCACGAGCCATTTCAGGCCGGCTTCGTGGGGAAAGGTATGCTGTGCGCTGCCGTTCAAGGTAGGTTTTTCACTTGTGAGAACATTTTTGAATTATCGTTTGCAGGTGACATGTTTCGCTCCCCTCCGGTACACGTGATTCTTAAGACCATTAAACAAATAAGTTACAACTTGACGGGGGGAGTGCTCGTTATTGTACGAAATAATACATCGGATTGCCTCAACTTTGGACTTGCCGTAGAGAGAGCGCGCAATCGAGGGATCGGTGTTGAAATGATAGTAGTCAATGACGAATTTTGCGTCGTAAACAAGCAGCAAGGCAAAAGAGGATCGAGTGGAATAGTTTTAATAAACAAAATAGCTGGTGCAATGGCCGACAAACTTTTACCTTTAAATACCATCTCTGACTTTTGTAAGAGGCTCCTCGAAAACATGGGCAGTATTTTATTTACAATCAAAACCTCGCATCTTGCCGATGAGTGTGTCTGTTCGACTCAGTCTCACGAATACGAAATTGAGATAGGCACAGGTCTGCACGGCGAAAAAGGCCTGTTAGTAATCGATAAGACTGATGTCCATGAAGTCACCTCCTTTATTCTGACGCAACTGTCGAGATTCTTTCCAATATCTCCCAATGTAGTGATTCTAGTGAATAATTTAGGAAACTCGCTGCTTTTAGAAGAAATGAGTTTTGTGAATGAAATTGTTAATTACCTTTTTCAACGCGAAATTCACGTGCTCCGAATGTACCACGGCAAATATTTAACATCTCCAAAAGTTCGAGGGTTCTCGTTGACTATTCTAAATGTATTCGACAATGACATCTTGTCATACATGGACCATCCTTGTGAAGCACCGGGATGGGGCTACGTCAGTACGAAACCGCTGGAAGATTTATCTGTAATACTTTGTAGACCCATCAAACGTCCCCCAGTTAAAAGCTTAGGTCCTCAACTGACTCAACAGCAGCGCAACACAGTCTATTACGCAGTACAATTTGCTTGCGACGCGCTAATTTCGTGCGAGAGACAAATTAATATCATCGATTGTGATGAAGGCAGAGGAAACGTCGGTACAAAAATGAAGAGAGGAGCCGCGATCGTTCTGGACCTAATGAAAAATAGGCGCCTCGACTTCGCGCGGCCGAAATGCTGGTTCGAAATACTCGGCCAAATTTCTGAGAGGCACGTCGGCGGCGCCATCGGATCATCTTACAGTATCCTATTCGAGGTCGCCTCAATTTACTTCGGCGATCAACCGGAGGATCTCTACGTCGAGTTTCACGTCTGGCTAAAATGTTTGAAGGAGGCAATTTTAGTTATAAAGCAATACGGAAATACCCAGTTCGGTTTTGGGACAATGTACGATCCGCTCTTTGTATTTGTCGAGACGATCAATATGTTACCGGAGCAGACCAAAAGTATGGAGTTGTTTCGTCTGTCACTTAAGTATGTCGAAGATGCAGTGTTACAAACGAAGCAGGGTTCTAGAAAGTATGTCGATCCGGGGGCCGAAGTGGTGCGTGTTTGGATAAAAGCGATTTATGAAGGGCTATCATTGCCATATAACTAGTCAGTGTCTAAGAAGTTATTAATAAATTTTTGCGTAATTATAATTCAATTGTTATTTCGGATAGCAAGATGATAGGGTTATGTTGGAATAATGTAAGTTATAAAAATAATATAATAACTTATGAATCAAAGATTGGTCGAGTCACTGAGAGCTTACCTAGCGTTAGTTTAAAAAGTAGACGCCAGGGTAAACGCGCTAGTTTTACGTTAATGTTGTATCGACAGATCGCTAACTTTATGAGAGTATTATAGCAACAGGAGTTCTGGCCCACTTTTGGTCAAAATCCCATTTTCTATAAGGTTCATTATGGTCATTTTTTGATTACTTCTATAATGTGCACATGCGCGCCACAGGCTCGCCGTCCGATATGAGCTCACTTTGACCTTGAGTTCTACAACAGATAAACACAAATGCGAAGGTCGGGCGTTGGGAGGATGGGGCATCTCCATCACTCATTGTATAGTCGACATTCGCCCCTCTTCGTTCGGTGCCGGAGGCGCACCTCTATTTCATAAATTCAACAACATTAAAAATTAAAAACTGCCGCGTTTATAAAGTCGGTAATGCCTTGGAATTATGAAATCAAACAAAAGCGCCATTAGTTAGCTTTGTTTGATCTCAAACTGCCATGGCAGCACTGATTTTCATAAAAGCGCCAGATTTAATTATCCCATTTCTTGATTTCAAGTTCAAAAATTAAAAGCTATATAATATCCATGGATTCGTAATTTTTCTTCTACAAAAAACCTAAGTAGACTATCTCTAAAATAATTAGGGAAACCAATAATCAGAAATGAAAAAATTACTATTGAAATTCCTATGGTGCGTCACGTTCAAGTCACCACCCGGTAGGAAGTCAATATGGACCTTTGTAATAACAGCAATAACTTGCGCCAATACTGACTAACCGTAAGACATAGAGATCTGGTTAAGTGAGGAAAGAGTTGTAGTTTTAAAAGCTTATTCAAGTTATGCTTTTGTTTTTTGAAAAAAAATCCGCAGTTTACTAGATATGAGCGAAAAACAGATTCAGTGATTTTTCTTTTGTTTTAGAATCGTTATTATTAGAAATACAGAAATATGCAAAGAACAAAAATTGTTGATCTTTTTTCGCTTAATAAGATACATTTAATTTCCATTCTTCCTTTATAATTTTCAAGTTATAACGCAAACTTACATTTAGTTGGCTTTGACATTTTTAAAATGTGCATTTTGTTCTGTTTACAGTGACATAAGGTTTGTTATACTTAATTTGACCATTGAATAATCAGATTCTTTATTCAATGCTTTGACAAATAATCTGTCTTTATTTAGAGTTTAACGCTGAATTCAAAGTTCAATCTTTTAATTTATGCTGCCAAGTTTTAGAGCTGCCTAGAGGCTAGAATTTATCATCAGCAGGGGCGGACTGACCCGGGGGGGGGGGGTGGCGGTTGCCACCTGGCCTGTAGATCATAATGGCCCGTTGGAAATTTGTAAGTATGTGCTGTATTTAGTGTCTTGCACTATTAATAAATTATTAGCACGTTTCTCTAATTGGGGTTGATATTAGGTTGTTAAAAAATCTGTTTTAATTGAAGTGTTTTACAATGAATTTATCAT
This sequence comes from Photinus pyralis, assembly GCF_008802855.1. Classification (NCBI taxonomy): domain Eukaryota; kingdom Metazoa; phylum Arthropoda; class Insecta; order Coleoptera; family Lampyridae; genus Photinus; species Photinus pyralis. The sequence continues at coordinate 46,739,484 of NW_022170596.1, read as the reverse complement.
TTTTTGTCGTAGCATGAAAGTGCTGAAATACAATGCTGGCGACGCACCTCGTGTGGATTGTATATTTTGTTACTTTTAATTATCAGCTGCAATTTAAAAAAAAACTGTATGGTAATTGATTTTCGAGAAAGGAGCACTGTTTTTGTGGTGCTCCACACCTGATCATCAGCATTAAATCTATTACTGTGTCTTCTGGAAACTTTCTGATTTCTGGACTCGTCTCTCTATGGAATTTGGAAAGGGAACAGAGGTGGGTCTAAGGTATTCAAGAGGCTGTGGAATAAGCTTTCACAGCATTCTGTTGCCTGCCCAGAACACGCTAGGCCCCTTTTAGAGCCTAGAACCTTTAGAGATTGGTAGGAAGCCAAAATCAAATTTAAAAAATATTATTTTCTGTATCGAAATAGTACCTATGCATTATTTAGGGCATCCTTCTAAAGTAAGTTTCAAATTAATACCATAAACTATAGTTTTGAGCGGATGAACGGACAGACAGTTCTTAATTGGAAAAATTCACACAACTCTAGCATCCACTTAAAATGCGATGCCAATCTAAAAAAAAAAGATAATGATGTCCACTATTTTAATTCTAAACTTCTCAGTTTTATGCGGTAATTATTATTAATCACCCATTTTTAAATTTCTATTATCGTCCTAAACATATAACCGCGACCTTCGCGTCCATACAGTAATTAGCAAATGATTATATGCACATTCATTATTTCCCGACAATTGCGTGTTTAATCTATCGTTAAAGTTGATTGGTTTTTAAATTTGTCATAAGCGCTAACATATATAACTGCATTACTATCATTAGGTAGGTTATTTGTTGTTTTTTTTTTCTCTTTTGCATACACATTCAGTTGACGCAGATTTGTGCTATGGGAAGAAAAACCTTGAATTTTTCTTGTTTTGGGAAGTCGGGAAAAACAAATGCTTATGTTATGTAACGAATGTTATTTGTTTAGTTATATATATCTGCTTAGCTTCTTTTAATTAGGTAGGTACCTACATTGTGTGTTAAATTGTACAGTGGATTGGATGTAAGTAATTTTTGGACATGTTTTATTTCCCCTATTTTTCTAATCAGTGGTTTTACAAATCTCTATCTTAACTGAGTAGGTAATAAGGTCAATGATACATTTTTTCATAAAAAATTTGACTGTTATAGGAGCTAAAAATAGTAGGTAGTGCTTGGTTAATCCAGTAAACTTTGGCAATTGATAGTTTTGATGATTGAATTGGAAGACGCTCTTTTTCTATTGTGATCTCATCTTATACGGGTGAATCGATTTCGATTAGAAAAAAATCCTTAAGGTTCCTATAGACGCTCGCATCTTACTGTTTCCATTTGCAATTAAGTCTGAGCAAATATGCAGAGTTTTCATAGTTCTTAAAACTTGTTAAAAAGGTTGGCCTTAGCGTTCTGTTACACTTTTGTTATTGAGATATAATAAGTAGGCATGGCAACATTTGAACAAACTTCCAAAAAGATGATGATTGGATACAATAATTGGTGTTTTTAAATTCACCAAATTATCAGAACCGACAATAGTCAAATAGTGTAACGTACAGCCTAAACGCGTTTTTGGATCGGTTTCTTTCAGCGCATTCGGAGCTACCTTTCTGCGTTATTAAAATGTACTAATCGTAAAGGATAGGCATTTTATTTATATGATTCAATACGACCTTTAACCTCCCATAATAAGTACCAGACGGTATTAAATTACGCAATTTTGGTACAGATTGATTGTGCATTTGTGAGTTTCTACACACGTAAGCTACTTTTTGTTTAATGTTTATCCATAATCAGCAGTCAGTCACTTCCGCGTTGTAAATGATTATGTAGTTTTATAACAAATACAGGAAGTTCATCGTACTGTCTAGAATACAGTGGTTCAATTTTTTGCTCATGGAGGAGATGTTCAGATCGTAGATCATAGGATGTTAATATGTATGATTCTAAGGTTCAGATAGAACGGATGAAAAATTGCTCTAAAATAAATTGGGGAGCCAATAATCGCATGTTGTGAATTTTACATTGAAATCCCTATGATGCGTTACGCAAATCGCCACCCTGTATAACGTAATTCTTTGGTAACAATGAACTTTGGCGTATTTAAGTAATTTGTTCTTATTAAAAGCGTCGAGAGGTCTCAAAAATTCGAGAAGTTTTAAAATAAGCTTCAGGAATGTTAGGGATGTTTGTTTATTATTACATTTTTGAAAGGTGAAGAAAAACAATCTGGTTTGTCACGTGTAATGTTGGTTGCCTATATTCATTTATTGACAGTTTTTTTTTAAATAAATAGATAGCCCATATGTATTTTATGTGAGGATCCTCTGCTTCTCGCTTATTATACACAATCTAGTAGGCCATAGTAAAATTTTGTTATGAAATTTTTTACATTTTACTGACTTCCCCACCCAAACTTGCGCACATGGTACATCAGCTGTTTTACTTTTAACAATCAACACGAATACATAATTGTTTATATGAATAAACAAGCCCATTTTATATCTTAGTTACGCATGTGCTTTTTGGCGCCAAACTTCAATTGTGTAACTGGATATTATCTAAAGTGCGGTGATATGCAATTGTTATCAGATGAGGATTCGGATTCTTGTCATTTATTGTAAGCAATCGGATTAGGCGACTGTGACAAGCTGTTAGTCGAGCAATAATTACATTTTTAGAATGAATTCTTTGGATTTCGACGACGTGGTCGAGGAGCTCGGCGAGTTGGGCCGCTACCAGATACTTATGTACACCTTAGCCTGCATCCCTGTACTGTTCGGGGCTGCGAACAGCCTTACGTACGTTTTCACTGCCGGTGTTCCTAATTATCGGTAAGTGACAAGTTGCAATTCCTTTGACAATGTAATATTATCCAGGTGTCTTGTGCCCGAGTGTGATAATGTCACAAACCCGATATATGCCTCACCCTGGATAGAGTGGGCCATTCCGAATAAACACCAGTCGACTACTGCACAATACTACGAGGCGGAGTATTGCGAGCGGTACATCAGGAACACTACCGACATTGGTATTGGTTGTTTCCCCCAGACATTTACAAATCGGACTGAACGTTGTCACGAATGGGTGTTCGACGATGAGAGGACAATTGTCAATGATGTAATTATTTCGCAGTACAACTAAAAAAAAACATTACCGTCGCTCTTACAGTGGAATATTACGTGCCTGGAAAATCAGTGGATGCTGTCTTTAGTCGGTACTTGCCATTTTGCAGGAATTATTATTGGATCGGGTGCTTTTGGAGCTTTGGCTGATAGGTAAATGTTTTATTTGAATCCTTGATTGTACATTATGTATATTGCCAAGATCAATGTACGGTATTTACTGAATGTAGCCACAACTCCGGGAGAAAATTAATACTTTCAGTTCAGGCAAAAGGCATGGTTGAGTAGGGGTGGGTCATTGATTTAGGGGGAATGTTTAATCATTATTATTTAGGTATTGGTGAAGGAGAAGTAAGATGTGTTGCCTATATACTGGCGTTAAATTTAGCCTATATTCAATATGTTTGGGCGGGGAAAAAATTTTATCAGCTAACGTCTGCTAAATTTATTACTGCAAATGGCCTTTAGAGCCCTATGAATGAATTGAAGTATCTTGTAGTAGCTTAGGATCCCGAAAACATCCCTAAACTGAGACTGTACGGAAGGGGTACATCATTTTTACTCTTCCCTACATTTTGTAGAGGTTTCGATCTGATCGCAGGGTGGTCCAAATTGGACACTTTCTTATGGAAACACTACTTTAAGATATAGAAAAAAAATGGACGTAAGGTGTCAGGGGTTCAATTTTAAAGAGAAAATCACTGGCACATACAGAATTCCTTAATTGTTTGGCCAGTAGAGGGCGTTTCTGGAATTTAGTCGCTTTCTTTAATACCACCCTGTACCTAATGCAATTTGATATATTAGGTTTGTTTCGTTTTAGATACCTTTCCGAATTTTTTCAGAAATAATAGAGCGTAGTTGTGAAAATAGTTCCGTAAAAACCCCTAAATACTGTAGGAGAACAACAGAATGGTCTGGAGGATTACATAAAGCTCTGATGAGCATCTGGAAGACCTTCGGATGCCCTGGAAAGGAACTGTGTCAGTGAAGTTAATTTACTTTGTGTAAAATTCGAGATACCTCAAGCCTTTTTCAGAAATTCGTAGGTCCGGCAAGTTTAGAATGATCTAGAAAAGGCGCTTGCTCCTTTAGGGGCATTCAAACACTTCCATACAAGTTGTTATTCAGATTGTACAAGCACCTTTCTAATCATCTTAGGCTCTTTACAGAACTTTCTAGTTCTCTAGATTGGTATCACGTTTTTCTATGCTCTATTAGAGGGTCTTATCTGGAGCTCGCTCTCGGAAAAGTTCGTATGATTTATGAAGTCTCGGAAATACAAGAAACACTAAAAAGACTGTCCAAAATAAAAATGTCTTATCATGCGGTTCTCTGACGCCATAGAACATACTGCGATGGTCAAATTAGAGAAAAGATGCACAATTAAAGGGTTTATTAATACTTTAAAGAAAACCAGAGAATTCCTAATTATTTCCGAAGACATGTTGGTTTCAACAGGATGGTGCAACTGCGCATAACGCTCGAATCGTGTGAAAATGCCCATCAGACAAATTTCTTGGAAAATGGAAAATTTGTCCCATAGGGATGCGATGCGGGCGTTGTGTGCAGTTGCACCATCCTGTTGAACTTGAAAGCAACAGTCTCTAACTTTTGTATTTTTTGTCACCAGTGTCTTGTAGAGCTCAAAAACTGTGTCTTGTTTTATTGTATCTTTTCTATCTGTTTTAATAACATCGGAAAAATATAAAAACAAATTCGGCAAATTTCGGTTTTTCTGACATATCTTCGGAAGTAGTCGGAATTTTCTGGTTTTCTGTATAGTCTCCCCAGAGCATTACTTCGCCTTTCTAACGTGTTTAGATTCTTTTCAGGTTTTTCTGGGTCTTTCCAGACCTTTTCACGTATACTTACCTTGTAAACGACCTAGAAATATATGAAAAACTCTCTGGAATTACAAAACCCGGAAAAACATTCATTTAACCACCGCTCAAAAATACGCAATTTTTCTTAGCCTCATCTAGTTCCGGAAAAAACCTGAAAATGGTCTAGAAGTTTTTGGAAAGAGCTCGTTACACAACACTATAAGTAATTTTCAGGGCATGCGAAAACTTTCCCGACAAATTGAAGAGTTTTCTAAGCATTTTTCTAAGCGGTCTATCGCTATCGACTGACAGGAAAAATAAGGGTCTGAAGCGTATTTAGAGACTTTCCAATCCTGTTCACAATTTCTTGATTTTTTTTGCAAGCCATTTCGTCTTTTCTTTCCAATTTTTGATACTCAAGTTCCGTGTATCTTCCTCAACTTCCATCACCTTCTTGGATGACTTGTTCTTTTATTTACAGGTACCCATTTATTTTGTTTTTGTGTTAAAGGAATGCTGAATATTATTATTTTTTAGTTACTTGAATATGAAAGTGTTTTAGGTATGGAAGAAAACTCATGTTCATACTAAGCATCTTTCTCATGAGTGTTTCGGGAATAATCCAGGTGTTCTCGAACGGATATGTAATGTTCGCCATCTTTATTTTCATTAACTCAATCGGCACGGCGGGAATTTTCCCTCTCGCTTTTATTATCGGTAAATAAACCTACGAATTGCACTGCGGCGTCTCATTTTTTAACAACTCCAGGCGTGGAAATGGTCGGGAGAAAGAAGCGCGAGGTGACCGGCATCATACTAAATTACTTTTATTCCGTCGGCGAAGCTCTAATAGCGTTATTCGCCTGGGTGACTAAGGATTGGGTACAGCTACAATTGATCGCATCTGCGCCTGCCTTAATTTTTCTTTGTTACTATTGGTAAGTGCGCGTTAAATAAAAATGTAAAGGTGTGGGAGTAGTTCGTAGGATTCTTCCAGAATCGGCAAGGTGGCTGTTGGCGAAAAATAGAAAGGTTGAAGCGAAAGCGGTCATGTATCGTGTCGCTGAGTGTAATAAGGTCGTTTTATCCGACCATCTTATGGAGATTTTTGAAGAACCTCAGGTCGGTATTATTGTGCTATTTTACTTTGTTTATTAATACAATTCAGTGATAGCGGTTGCAAACAGTGGGTGCTTGTCATTCTGGCTGTAGCCATTTATACTCAAAGGTAGTTTCTTTGGACACACTTCACAGATCCATTTTTTATACTATATCATTGATTGTTAAAGTCAAGTCAAATAGGTACCATTTATATTTTAAGAAGTTTTTTGTAGTTTAAGATAGACAGCCTGGAAGAAGCTAAAATTCTACCCGTAGTTAAATGCATGGCAAAATCGAGAAAGCTAGTGTTTCGTTTCAGCATCGTTTTCTTCATATGGTAACTTAATACACATGACTTTTTGTAAGTTTAATTATTCCATTGAAGGGCAGTAAACGCCTTCGTATATTACGGCCTTTCGTTAAGTTCGACAAGTATTGGCGGCGATAAGTATCTCAATTTTGCTTTGGTGTCTCTGGTGGAAATACCCGGAAACACTCTGGCGTGGGTGTGCATTAATAAAATTGGAAGAAAATGGTCTTTAGCTGGCTCGTTACTTATTTCTGGCGTTACGTGTTGTTTAACGATCTTTGTGCCTGCAGGTAAGTAGTTTGTAATTGACCGATGGATATTAGCGTGTGTTTTCAGATATGCACTGGCTTGTGATCGTCTTCTTTCTTATCGGTAAGCTTGGAGTGACCTCTGCGTTTAGCGTTTCGTACGTGCATACATCGGAGATGCTTCCCACAATTATTCGGAGTGGAGGTGTAGGACTCGCCTCAACAACAGCACGTGTTGGGGCTTTGGTCGCTCCATTTGTACCATTATTGGTATAATAACATCCAATATGCATTTTCTATAAAATTTGTTGTAGGGCCAATATGTGCCATATTTACCTATGCTACTATTGGGAGGATTTGCTGTTGTAGCTGGACTGTTAGCTTTAAAACTGCCAGAAACACGAGGTGTCAAACTGCCGGAGAAGGTTATTGACGCTCAACGATTATAAAGCCTTTAATGTTGACTGTTACTGTTATTGTAGTATTTTTTTATGTAGTGGTGTTTTTGTTCTCTTTTGTGAATCTCTTGTTTTTGAGGGATGAGGACTGAATTGGATACTTAATATGACATTTTATTAATGCAAAGATGAATTATATAAATTGATTGTAGCGCATTTTCCAAATGAACGCTATTATCCGTCTCTACCACTACTACTCCTACAGGTTAAGCTTCTTCGTCTTGGTTTTTTCTTATGCAGTGTAGGACTGAAACCAGAACGACAAAAGATTTTTTTGGAGTAGTCACTTCCTTCCCTAGAAACCAGAACGACAAAAGATTTTTTTGGAGTAGTCACTTCCTTCCCTAGTTATTACTGATTCTGTGCAGGGAAAATGCGCTTTCGTCGCCCGCGAGTGACCACTCTATACTAGTTAAAAGTTTTCCTGCTTCGACTGCGCTTCAAGAAATAACCAGATTCTATGTAGGCTACTGACAAATGACAACACAACAATAGATTCCGAATACAATCTAACCGAATGGTAGGAATGAGTAAAGGAGATCTCAGTTGAATTCTATAGTGAATTAAAATTATAAATTTTTATGCGTTACAAAATAGTCTTATTTGGAAAACGCAGTCATTGCCAAAACAATTATTCAGTCCCCTTGGGGCTAGAATGACCACAGTCTATAGATACAAGTCGATTGTGATAATTTACTCATTAGAAAAGCATTTAACGTTGCCTAACGACAGGCGCTGCAGATGTCTTAATTCGAACTCTAGTTCTATCTTTGAATTTATATTCAAAGGTTCTATGTCAAAATATGTAGGTACTCCATTGGGCGAATACTGCCCTGGCATCCTATATTTTATGTTCTTTTATAGAATACACAGACCAGAGATTTAGTTGTGCAGGGGTGACATTTCAACACTAATGAATGCCGAATGGTATAATAATTTCTTGTTTTGTGAACCCTCAAATCAATGAAGTAGCAACTCTTGGCCCTTCTCAAAAAAAAAGAGGGCGATGCGCCTGACAGCTCTCATCGGTCATGTTGGAAAATTGCTCGGAAGGGTTGCACCCTTAAGACGGATAATTGCCTTTGCGCACAGTGGGGACACAGGAGATCGGTGATTGGATAAAGAGTGAGGAGCTAAATCTGGTCGGCAAAAAAATGACAGTGGCTCCCGTCTGTAAAAAGGAGTCTGCTGCCACCAGCCCCGAAAACCCTCAGTGCAATGGAAAACTCTGCGGAAAAAGGCATTAAGGTTCCTGATTGACTATAGAGAAAATATGAGCTTCCACGATGTTAACGTGATCAGTGTAACAAATGGGGGTTTACAGTATAGTTGAATTCCGCAGTTCTAATTTAATAAGCGTGTACCTGAAACCATAAAACATTTTTTTGGACAGTAAAAGTTTATTTAAAAATAGAGGCTGATTAGCAAAAAAATAATGAACATGTGCGGTTTTAAAGGTTTATTCAAAACGATATGATTGTGGCGGGCTCTGTGACGTAATAAGCCCGACCAATCAGCTCTTAGAACCATTCAGATGACATAACGACTTGGCAATATTGCAGGAGAATGGCATTTATAACTTGCATCATCTGTCACAGGCACTTGTCACTTTCGTGCTAGATGCAGTTAAACATCCCTCTCAAAACGTCAAATGTGACAAACGTCAGACCCTCGCGTAAGGTTGCCAGCTCACTTCTACGTGATTGGTTGTAGGTTTGTGACGTATTTAGTCTGAAGCGTTTCAAGTTCGGACTAAGAACACACCTTTTCAATAATTTATTTTGGGTTTATTTTACTCGCAAATAAAAATTGAGGACACACGGGTCTTTTTATTTTTAATGTACTTGTGGATCAGAAATAAAAAATGAAGGCGGGATGTTTTAATTGTACTTTTTAACAGAAATCTGAATATGAGAGAGTAGAATATAAAAAAAATGCACAGCAGAAGATTTAAAAAACCATACCATTGAGCAAAATTTCCTAATTACGGCACAGTGGCAGAAGGCTCGCTAGGTAAAAAACCGTTTGAGATCGACTATGGGTCAATCTCGGTACATTAAGCTCTTGAAGCTCAACTTGCTAGAGAAATTAATTTTGAGCGAGCGATATTCACTTTTGCTAATAAGAAAATCCGCAGAGTCAAATTGTAATTTGGTTATTTGAATTCTAATAATTCATTATAAATTATGAAAATTACTGTGTCTGTATGAAAATTATTCAAATGTTCTCGTTTCAAATCTAGGTAGTCAAGATTGAAAATGTCTAGTTTCTAGTTAAGGGTGATGGACAACAAAAATTTCAATTATAGGGGCCCGGTCAAAAAATATTCCCGGGGCCCGTCGAGGCTAACGGCGGCCCTGGTAACAATGCAAGGAAACGGCAAGGTCTTGTGCAAAACTGCCGGCAAGAGAAGACGCGGCAGTGAAAAACACAATCTTGTACTAATATGGCATATTGGGAAGATCAATCTCTAGGGATAGGGAACACTACCCCTGAGCCGGCTGGTAAAAAAAAGGTGCGACGGATCGTGTAGATCTACAAAAGATTGGAGACAAAGAGCACACTATCGAAATGGTAAAGACCAGAGAGATGGAGTCAGTCCATCCCAGGACGGGATTTAACCTCCGACTTCGCCAACGGGCGAGTATCCAACTCAAGCATATACATATACAAGTGATATTTATTAAGAAGTAGACATAGGGCTTTACGTGTATTGTTTTTCCCTATGTGTACTTTTAAATGACAAAATCTGTTCTGAAGGGCAACCTAATTTTATGCAACCAGAATAACTTCTTAAAACAAATTAATATCTAGCTAGTCATATTAATTAGTTTGAATATTGTTGCTTTGCCTTCACAGAAAATAAATCTTTTAAGCTCATTAAACTGTTTCCGGTAGTATATGCCAATTGACAATATCAACTTTTTCTTCATTCTTCACAAAAAGTGGGGGGTCATTTTTTACCCCAGTGCAATACCTCCCTTTACCAACGTGCGCGTGGTAAAAAAGGGAAAACTTACTTTCTGGATGCCCTACGTAGATTATTTTACATATTTTTATTTTCCACTGTTGCATAGGCATTGGTAGCATTGTTGCATACTCAACAATAATACAATCAGAAATACTCATTGTTGGAACGTCATCAACTATTTATTTTCAAACTTAATTAGTTTTAAGTACCTACAATAGTTTTGGAGTTTCTTTACGAATTCGGGCCCGTTCTGCACGCCACTGCGCCAACTACCTTGCGTCATATGGCTAGCAGAAATCAAGGTGAACGTGTAACGGTTGTGCAGTCGTTTGGCACAAAAACAATTACGAGTTTACGAAATTGTAAGTTTCATTTACGCAATTCATTTTAAGGGTAGTTTGCACGGCGGCATATTACATAATTATCACCTAATTTACGACGGTATATTTTTTAAGACAAAGGGCGTGGGTGGTCGTGCAGAAATTTTAAGGTACAGTCGGTGAAGGGGGAATGTTCAAAAGCACCTTGGTACGATTTTCGAATTGATTAAGCCGAACGATCCGATTTTTAAAATTCCTATCCCCGCCACTGCCCGTTATGAGGTGAACGTCCTGCTAGAACCGGCGGTCATGCGCAGATCACGTGAACCTAGCAAAAACGGTAGCGCGTTGCGGTAGTAGAGATAAAACGATAACGAAATATACGGGGCCGTTATGCCCAAAAATGGTCAAATTTTCAAATTCGGCCTTTAAACAATACGTCTTTGTGAATCATGCGCATTGTCGTTTTCGTAGCGATCGCCGTTTGTCATCAGTACAGCTTGTAACCGCCAGGTGAGTGCCACGTTAGCGTTTACGAAATCTTCAAATTTAAGTAATTTGCCTCGTAATTTGCAGTTAAACATGTTAGGTACCTAATTTAATTATTTCCTATAAACAAATTAAAGTAAAATGCTAGTGTTTGCGATCGTCCCATAGCGCTAATCGGCGTTGGCTTCAGGTAAATCAGGTAGGTACCAGTACCACATTCGGTAGTCAAAATGGCGGAGTTCTCAATTTCAATACGTAATTTTGTTTGGTGATGTTAAAAGTTCTTATAATTGGGTATGTAACGGTTTATAACAAAAAATAGGTGGAATGTGATAATTGGTAACGTTAGGGAAGGGAATTTAGAATGTAGCCACTAAAAAGCGTCGTGTTTCTTTTGAAAAGCTGAACCACCGGCTCACGCATCAATTCTAATTCATTTTGTTCAAAGCAGATATGGAATGGTTTCGAGGGCCGTAGTCGGGTCACGCCGATCGCCATTTAGAAGACAGGTCAGCGCGAGGGTCAACAGGTCAAATTTTGGACGGGCGAACCAGATGAAAACCAGTCTACATTTAGGGACACAAGTTTTACTTAATGTAAGTACATTTTATTAGTACCCAGGAATGCATTAGTTCCCTCTATTAAGAGGGCACTAGTGGCCGTACACCAATGGACGATCCTAACTCCCATAAGGCGATTTTGGGAAATGAAGGTCAATGACATCACGTTCCCCCAAAGACACGGGAGTTCCTGCGAAAAATCGGTCGTTATGACCTTTATTTGGTTTTCAATGTCGTAGGGTCGTTAACCTTTATAGTCACCGCCAGATGACCTTGACGACACTAGAAATTCGGCTTCCAGGATTTCACGTGAAGTTGAGTTAGGATCGGCCATATGGTACTGTTTATATCCAAGTAAAGGACGTATTTTAAATGGAGCTTAAAACCACTTAAACAAGTCCAAATTCCCAACAAATTTTGCTAATTTCTCTCACGTTCACTGCTCAAGAACATCAGTTACCTTGAAGCTCCCCTCACGTTTCTATCACAGTCCTCTCAGGTTCCTCGTTCCTCTTTTGTTTATTTTTCTGTTTCAAGTTCTCCTCAAATTCCCACAATATTATAAATTCTGTATCACCCAAATATTATAAATTCTGTATCCCCCAGCCCCCCCCCCCCCTGCTTTTGGTATCGAATGTTTCAAACTGTTTTTTGTTTTAAGGATCTGGAAGCTGTGGTCGTCGAAACATGGATCGAATTGTAGAGAAGAAATGTAGGTAAGTTTGTTATCATAATTGATTTTATTCGTAATTCTCCGTTATGCCTTTTTTACAACTAATTGATTTCAAACAGCTGTAGAAATATTTACAATGGATTACAAAACTCTGGAAGCATTTCCGTTTCAAAACGTACTTTAATTGTCAAGCTTTGTGTAATTTTTGTGCCATAACGAAAGGTATAATGTACTTAATTTTAATTGTAACTCTTCAGCTATTTGTAACTTAAACTCGTTTAGTTTCAATAGCGACTTTAATTGTTTGTGTATGAATCTGCCTTTTTAGCACATTTCTACATAAATAAAAACAATGAGCTATTGTGGCCACTGTGTCCGTCCATCCGCCCGTCTGTACCCTACTAGTTCTTTATATTCAGAGCAATTGTTCTACTTTTCGCTATTTGGTTCGTTATGGTGTCGAGGCTTGCACCAAGGAAGAATTTTTTTCTGTGTTTATTGGTAAAAAAGTTATTGTAAAAAAACCAAAAATCCATTTTTTACATGTTCCATAATTTGACACTTTTGCCGTTTATTAACGCTCCTAGAGATCGTTTATAATTTTGTATTGCTGTCTGTCTGTTGGTCTGTCCGTCTGTTCCTTTGTCTTTCTGTCCATCTATCTGTCCGTGTGAACGGTAACTTTGTTTAGAAATGTGCGATCGCTTTGAAATTTGGTACATATGTTCTTAGTTATAAGTAAAGTAGATGCTTATTCAAAAAATTTGTTTTGCGCATGCACAATCCAATTGTTTCAATTGTTTTAAGGTATCTAAATGGAATTTTGTATGTAGGCACCTCGAATAAAAGTAAACCTAATGATCATTTAAAAAAATGATTCAAACTGAAGCGTTAATTGTTGTATATTGCAAATATTGCTCCAGAGTTTTCACCTAAATTTACCTTCCGTGAACAATGATTCAGAATTTTCTTCGGACTGTAATTTGTAAACCGTAAAAAAAGCAGGTGCATGGTAAATAAGACATTAGCCAGCATTTGCTTTACCTTTTTTTACGTTTTATCTCTTCCTTTTAGTAACTTTATGTAAATAATTAATAATAATAATACTTGGGGCTGTGTATCACAGCCACTGAATCGTCATACAAAAAGGGTACAAATAACAAACTTTACGTACAGGTACAAACAACATTGAATTAGCACATAATAAATGAGCAAGCTTAAGTGAATCTAGCCGCCATGAACTAAAAGTTGTTGTTTTGTAAGAAATTTTTAATTTTATTTTTGAATACTCGTTGGTTGCAGGTGGTGATCTCTAACGGCAACAAGTTAAACAACTTTGAACTCATCATATAGGGGGATTTATTATAAAAAGAGTGGTGGCGCCTCATTATGGAAATTTTGTCCTTATCCCTCATATTGTGAAAGCATACTATTGAAGGAGTTCGGAAAATTTTCAATTTTTTTCAGAATTTTGTATAAATGAATTAAATTTTGTTTACATTTTTGCTGGGATCCCTTTTAAATCGGGGCCCGTTCTCATTGCGTACCTTTTAGGCATTGTAGTCACGCCACTGCATCTTGTTTGTAAATGAACAATTGAAGAGTCACGGGGGTGGCAAACACTGTAACCAAATGAGTCACGACACTTAATACCGGGACTCTTCTAGACAGTCAAGGTTTGAAACCCCGAACGAGGGGCGAGTTATCTATATCGGGGGCGAGCTTCTGCTAATAAAAACTTCGGTTTAGAATCTAGTGTGATAATTATGAGTCGCAATTTACTGATTTTCACATATTTCGTCGTAACATTGAATTTTCCCTACAAAGTCATGTAATTTTCATCTTCGTGTTAGTAAACTTTGACCGAAGAAATTCCTTTTTCTTCCGGTGGTTGTCACAAGATTTTTTTGAAAACTAGCAAGAACGCTCTAATGTCTCAAAATTAGCCTCTTCTTGTTCTTACTTAATGGCCACCCACAAAATAGCGAATTGTTAACTCAGACGGACATATTTAGCCGGTAATTCGTTGCTTAATAAATCCGCCTGCTCCTGCTAACCTTACCACGACAATACTATAGTATAATCAACTTTATTTTTTTATATGGTTCGTAAAAAAGTACATAGAATGTTGAGTAGCATTACAAATATAACGATAAACGGCACACACAAAAAAAGTTGGCAACTCTGTTGGTTTCAACAGGATGGTGCACTTTCGCACAATACTTTACTCGTGCGAGAATAGTTATCGCACGAGTCTCCTGGAAACTAGAAAATATGTCCGAGGTATTCTCCCACGATTGTGTGCGGGTGCACCATCCTGTTGAAACAAACAATTTCCAATTTTTTTTGTGCGTGTTGTACTTTGTTGTATTCGTAATAAAAAATGCTACTCATTACAGTATATTCTTTTTTACGGGCCATAAGTATAAAAAATAAAGTTGATGGTTTCTTCGAAACGAAGCGTTGTATTCAAATCTCTCAACGGTGTCTTGTAGAGCTCAAAAAGTGAGAAAGTGTTTTTTTATTATTCCGTAGCTGTTCAAATAACACCGGAAAAACAAAAACGAAATCGTTTTTTTTTTGGCATATCTTTGGAAGTAATGTGACTTTCTTTTTTGGTTTCCTTTAAAGCATGATAATAACTCTTTAATCGGATATATGTCCTCTAATTTCACTATCGTTGTGTCTTTTTTGGTTTCGGAGGTATCCATGATAGACATTCTTCTCTTGGACACAGTGTATATGTTTTTTCGAATTTCGTAAAATTAAAATCCCTATTTCTATTTACACCTGTAAGTAAATCCGTTAGTTGTTTTTGGGTGATTTCGAACAAAACATTTGGATCCTTTTGGTTCCCACTACCACCACTAATTATTTGACAATCTATATATAAAAAAAAAATGATGACTGCAAAAAAATTGAACACTATTTTTATTTCTATGTAGCAAGTTTTAAAAACCAACTGACATGAGAGAGAAATCGATTAAATTCGCCCCCTTACTGCAAAGCGGTTTGCGACTATCAAATTTGAATTTTGTTATTTTGTTTCAGATACGGGATAGGAGTCTGCAAAACCTTACACCGCCCTCTCATCAAAGCCGGATTACTGGTCAGTTTCCTTTTATCACCATAATATTTATTTGCAATTGTTTCTGCATGGCTTGTTTGATCTCGTCCGAAATTCTTAAAATTTCTTAAATTACACACTCAATAGAGAAACGAAATAAATAAAACAATGTATTAAACACTAACGTTTTAAAATTTTTAAAGGAAATGTAAATTCCAAAATTTTTGACCGTGGCTCCTAAGCTGGGATCCTTGGATTAATTCATTGTTACTTACCAATTTCACTCTATAAACAGGGATGAATCGTCCCTTATGATCATGAAAATGCTTTATTTTGAAAAAGTATTTTACAAACCTTTCGATTTCACTGTACTCAAAATGCTCAGCCACGTTTTACTTTTCAGCTATTCCCAATGGAGTCAAAGAGGTCCGTGAGACTCATGGATACTTGAACCTAACCATTTCTGTTTACTCATCACCTCTGAATAGGAGTACGGTTCGTCCTTCCTTTGATTAATGCCGCTTCGTAGTAGAGACCGAATTAATAAGGCTAAAGGGTAAGCTTTTACTTTTTCTAAATTATCGACTAATAGACCTTTAAGAAAATGACAATCCAAAAAATTTCAAGTTCCTTTTCAATAGTTATGGTTCCCCTATCACTAGATAATTAAAAAGTAGCCAATACAAACAAAGGTTTAGTTGGCACAATAAATGTTTGTTTCCTTAACTTATGATAATGATTGAGCATTGTTATGACGTTTCTAATTTTGATAATTCTACCAAGTGACCACATATTTATTGACAATGTGAATTTCTTCTCTTTCAGATTCCTGAAGGGCAGCCTTATAAAGGTAGGATTTTTACTTTTTTACGTGCATGGTGTATTTTTTTTTATTTTGTGTATCTAGCAGTGTGTGGTGGGGAAGTGAATGGTGGAAAATCAAGGACAATTTTCTGCTGCACGTTGTATTGAATTACCGAGTGGGTTTAACCATCTTCTCGACAATTCTTCATCTTGGTGACGTAAGATTGACTATAATGCTTTATATCTCACGCGGAATCAACCAGCCTACTTCATATCAACGTATGACTATGAATTCATAGCCATGCCAGTTCTATGAAGTAAACTGATTTTCTTTGCGAACGAGGTTATGAAGAAGTATTGCAGCCAATTCTTCCGTCCTCGAGTTGTAGAAATTTGACGATTGTTAAATCTCACTCATTCATTACACGAACTTCAGCTTAATAACTTCTAAAGAGAGGTGAGTAACAAAATCATTCTAGACGCGTTCGTTTATTAATTAATTTTTAGAAACCCCTGTCTAAGGGAGCCTTTTTACGATTAATAAACGAATTTTTCTTATACAGGGTGTTTCGGAATGGTAAGCGAATATTTAAAGTATAATTTTGCATAAAAAATTAATATTTTGCTTAATAATCGTAAAAAATAGTACAATAAAATTGTTCTAAAAAAATTGTTCTTGAATTATCCGTTCTATTTGTCTTGATTTTTTCTATCTGTTTTGAGTTTCAAGAATTTACACCACATTCTTAAATTTTCGCATATCCTAAAGGATACCCTGTGCAACTATAGCTTTAAGTAACTTGCGAAGGTTGATGTAATGATGTCTTCGATTGTTCTCAGTGCCAGAAGACTTGCCGTAACAACTCCTGAAGCAGCTCAGATTGGATCCAAGTCGACTCCCGGGACGATTGTCACGGACACGGCTCAAGTAAATGAGGTAAGTTGATGATATTTGCATTTTTTGTAATTTGGAGACGTTCAAGATATGGTTACTATGGTTCATAGTCGTTCAACTTGATCAACAGTGGTTTTATTTTTCAGTTATTGGTAATGGAGTTAAAGAGGGCTGCTATCGCTTGATCCTAAGAATTCCCGTTTGCCAGTATTCCGTGAACTGAACGAGTGCAGTGACTCAATGGCGCTTCGTAAACAACACCGAATGAATAAGACTAACGGTAAGCTTCCACTTTTTAAGTACGCTATTCTACAAAAAAAAACCACATCTAATGATAACTAAATAGATCTAAAATATGCTTAAAAGTCCTTTTTAGACTTTTCTTAAATAGGTTTTCCTAAAGTCACTAAATATAGAAAGTGCCGCAATCCATTGGGCTCGTGTGTTAGAGAGAGAACGTATGATTAATGCCCAAAAATGGCGGAAGTTACCAGATTCTAGTAACTTTAATGTTAGGGATTGTTCCACCTGTTTCGAGATACATTTTTATAAAACATGACAGTACTATGAAGTTAGGTTATAAAAAATTACAGCTATTCAGATTTTATTTGTCAATTTTTTTAAGTTGGCAGCAAATTTGCCCAAAAATGGCGGATGATTACGGTACTTTCTATATCTAGTGACTATGTTTTCCTTTCGGCCTTTAATTCTAAAAAAATTGGATTTTGATTTCTATCGCGTGGTGTAAAGATACAATAAAAGTATTGTGGATAACTTGTTCGATTCTTTTAGGTGACCATATTCTTAATGAAAATGTATCTTTGTTCCAGATTCCAGAAGGGCAGCTTATAAAGGTAGGATTTTTCTTTTTTATGCATGGTTTATTACTATTTTATGTGCCTATAGTGTTAATAACAAGAAAATCGGCGTTAATTTTTTCGGTGACCTTATTGACTATATTCTTAAAATCTCCTGTTCTTATTAACGTAAGATGGATCTCAATGATTATTAAAAGAGTCTCTTTCGCGGAATCTATCGGTATAATTCATATCGATGTATGACTATGAAATCATAGCCATCCTAGTTTTATGAAGTAAAACGGATTTTTTCTGCTAAGGAGACTATGAAGAATCATTGTTGTCAATTTTCCGTTTTCAAGATGAGTGACTTTGAGACCCTTTCCAAAGCTAGTTTAGTTCTGGAAAGTACCTGAATGAATAGAGCTTAGAAAGTCTTACAAACGGGGAAAGCAACAACGAAAAAGCGCTATCTCTTTTAATTTTTTTTAATTCTTTGAAGTTTTCCATTTCTTAGGATAGTACGCTTTCTTGTGTTTTTTCTTCTTTACACGACTTTGGCAGAACCAATCAGGTTACTTTTTGATTCCTCAGAATCATCGGATTCTTTAGTTTCTTTGATTTTTTTAGAGTTTGACCGTTCGGCTTCTTATGGTTCTTCAGATTCTCCATCAGATTTCAGAGTTTTCTCATTTTTCAAACTTCCTTATTTTTTCGAAACATTTCCAATTTTTCAATTTCTTTAAGTTCATTAGACTTTTCTTTCAAGTTTTGTTAATTCTTTGGTATAGCCAATCAGTACTTTGGTGGACATTTTTTTTTCTTATTCCATCCTGTGTAGGTAATAAAAGATCAATATGTTATTTGTTTTTGTACATTATGTGGTAGCATTGATTAATATAACTTCAATAACGAAAACGGTCACGCGTATCTCTCTATACAGGCGGTATTAAAATTCGTTTATCAGCCTTTTATGCCAGTAGTATAGGTATTCCAATCAGGACTGCACATTACAGCTACCTTCTAATAAAGAACGATACTAAATCTATAATGACGAATCATTTTATTGGTATAGTTGTTACTATTTGGCCCAGCACGACGCCAATTTTCATATTATATCTACAAGTCATTACAAGTAATTAGCTCCCATTTTACAATTAGCTAAATACGTCTTAAAGGCTACCGATAAAGTCGAGATTTTTCTTCAAAACGCGAGCACTAATTTTAATCGGCCCAAAATTAAAGATACAAATTACAGGTTACACAATAATGATTAAAATTAATTTGCATAATGTATACGAAGAAGGTATACTTAAATAATTAAGCCGGTTGATCTTTTGTTTTCTAACAAATATTATTTTGCTGTTAACCGAAGAGAAATTTTTTTATTACTCACTAATTATCTTTAATATAATTGTATTAACTACCGTAATTCATAAGAGCTGGCCGTATTTATTTTTTTAAATTTAATTATAAAACGCGATAATAATGCGCGATTACATAGCCTTAACTTCCTTTGTGCATCTGTAAGTAGATATAAAACATGCAATTATGGCATTATTTCTTCTTTAATAACAAGTAAAATGGATAAATTCGCAGACCGGTATTTATAATAACGCATTTACACCAGAATGCTTATTGTTTTCAAAACGTACTTAAGTATATTCGTCTAATTAAGGAGTTTAATAGGCAGTTATTGATAAAGCCAGAGCTAGAGAGGATACGAAAGTGCGTAAGCTGAAATGCAATTATACGCAATCAACTGCTGTGTCATCCGACGGTAATTAACCTTATATGCATAGGTACGATGATTTTTATCTATACATATATTTCAAAAACATACACAGAGATCATTTATCACAAGAGTCATTTCAATCCGCAAGATGATCTTGAATTCATTTGCGATTTCTGTGTCCAGCACCAGACAAGATTTAATTTTTTTGGAAGGAATCCAGAAGTTCCTATAGATACCAGAAGCATATTACAATTGATACGAACAGTAAGGTACATTCGAAAAGCACGTCTTAAATTTAAATAATAACGAGTTTGAAAAAAAAGGGTATCAGAATTTATTTAATAATAACCTCTATAATTATTAAGTTAAAGGTTATAAAGATAATTACGTAAACGTTCTGATGGGCGTTTTTTTACAGAATAGGTAGTTAACCGTTAATTAATAAAAATTTACAATGAGACCAGTACGTATATAATACAAAAAAATGTTTTGGTTCAATCACGGGTGGCCACGCCCACTTATCTTTACTTTATCATGTAACAACATTAATTAAACCCTTAAATAGGTATCGGTCAATTAAAATACCAAAGTCCATCTTCTTGGATATACACTTTTTAGTATGGTTACAGCATCTTTAATAGCGGTTTCGACTGGCATTTAAATCAGAACTGTTCCAAAGTATTACATTTTTACTATCTACTTTATAATCGTACAGAGTGAAATTTTTGAGTTGAATCTCCATAAATAGAAAAAAAATTGTTTAGAAAAAATGAAAATGAAGCAGGCGAGGTCAATTTGACATAACGTTGTCCTCTTCACCTCCAAAAACGAAGAATCGCATACGATTTTGAGTTGGGGAATTTTTTGACAGCTCATATTGGGAAACGCGACTTTTAATGCGGCTCATATTCAATAGTACCTGATCCTTGAACTCGTACAAATCGATTGGCGAAGGTTTTATAATTGACAAAACACCAAAATTTACACAAGCAAATTAGGTGGCCATGAAACAACACACGGCTGATTTGGCAGGAAAGTGTTGTTGAAAATTTAATGCCAAATTTTAGGGCGTTAATTTCGTCAAATTTATTAATAATATAAACGATGTCGTAAATGATACCCGTTTTGACAGATTTAGAAAAGTCTTTGGATTCTTCAGCGAACATCTATTCTTACTCCAGCCCTCGCAAAACGAGCAAGTTTTTGATAAAGCAATACATACTCGCAAATATGTCTTTTTTTAGAATTTGAGAAACTTCTTCATATTTAAAAAACAGTATTAACCTTCCAAAGAAGGCCTGTCTACTTTGATCGCCCCTCGACTACGGGCCTGTATCCATCGCTTGCGTCCGTATTACATTATTTATTGTCAATTTTAGGGTGGTAAAGTTTGGACACTTAGCAAGTTTTCATTTTTCTGAGTATTTTAAAAATATAAAATAATTAACAAAAAAGTTGATAAGACCAAAAAACACAAACGTCGAACTTAAAATCTAATCAAGCCAGTGAAAAATTGTCATTTGTTTTCAAAAATTTTTTGAAATAAAGTCAGAAATAATAGAAAAGCTTGATTCATAGCTAGCTATTCAATTGTAAATTTGATTGAATTTGAAATACTGTCTGTTGCTTGGGTAACGGATCAACGGAGACGGCCAGAAGGCACAAGCGCTTCAGCAGCCGCTTTTACATTTTCGCAAATGAGTTAAAAGTAGCAAAATTACTATATATGTATAATGGCATGGCCCAATGATATGCTTTTTCAAGTGTGGAAAAAAATAAAATTCTTACTTACTACAATTTTGTGTTTTTTAACATAAAGATAACGAATCAACAATTAGTTTTGGAAAATTCAAAAAAACATTCTTGATCAAGCAACAAAAAGGATCTAGGTTTTGTTCTCTTTTGTTCTTAAAAGTACAGTGCCGGATTAAGGCACATTCGGCCCGGGCGGCTGCTCGAGGCGCTGACTTTAGGGTGCGCCAAACGTAGTTAAAAAATTTAAACATAGGTATACTTTGTGGAACTTTGAATGCTAGCAACCGCAAGCACAGGGACACTGTTCGGTTTTTTTTAATATCCTATATATTTGTACAATGTACATACCTACAACTCAAATTTCGAGGTATGTATGTAAAACTATACAGGGCGTTTCATTTCAAAAACTTGATTTTGTTGAATATCTCGATTAGATGCGCGATTATCTTTTTTTAATTTATTACTATACTTATACATTGTATACTGTATACAGGGTGTTGCATCTGAGACCCCTCGAATCATAATCCCTTTACCATAAAAGATATCGAAAAGAGTAAAAACCAATTAGGTACGGTCGCCATGTTTCTGAAACATTTTTTAACACCAGGGGCGTGCTGTATTCCAGTGGTGTATCTTGGGTTTTTTTTAAATTCCATTTAACAAAGCACAACACAAGTTTTGTACGTCACTTGAATACAGTCCGCCCCTGGTGATAAAAAAATTTTAGAAAAACACGGCCACGATAATTGTGTACAATTTTGCTCTTAAGACTTTTTTTTCGATATCTATGCTACACGCTGTATAAATCGTTTACCTAGACAAAGTCTCTTCACAGTTACCTCAAATAAATATAGCGTCATGCATTGGTCAGCTCAGCTCAGCTTTTATTATTATAGACACAATATATACATTTACATCATCTTACAATATATACAAATCGTCAATATACAAAATCTATTTACAATGCTAATTAAACTCTACAACCATCACACATACACTGACTAACCGGAACTCTTCGAACATCAGGAAACGGTGGAAAAACCTTGGTCGATTGCAGTACGAGGTGTCCTCCAATAATACTCTTGTGTTGCATCCTGGTTCCTCTAACTTTCGTTTTGGCGAAGGGTCTGCGTAAGTTCTTCAAAAACTCCCCGTAGTTTCCATCTAAATCCTGAACAGCGACGGAATTCATCGTTGAGGTACGTTCGTAAATCTAAAACAAAATGGACATAAATAAATAAATTCAAATCGATAATACAAATTTTGTTACTTACATCTTTCGGAACTGAAGAGGCCATCTCGAATGTTCTTGGTAAACGTTGTCTTCGACTGTGATGAGGGTTGAAGGCGAGTGGAGTATTTATAGGGAGTAGGTATCATTAGGGGGTTATTACAGTAATTAACTTTCACCTTCAATGATATCATTAGGGAGAAACGAAAGGTTTCACGATTTCTTTTCCAAATTCCAACTTTTTCCTCCAAAATTTCCATCATCCCCTTTGGTAGGGATTGATAGTTTACTTCAAGCATTTTACCAGCATATTATTTGTTTTGTTACTCTGATGATGACCGTTGAATGATTTACAAAATCTGCAAAACAAAAAAAACCGTTTTCAGTCATCAAGCGCTAAATAAATAGTGCAATAGGGTTACGGTACAGAACAATGACCCCCGACCAAAATTGCCCGGACAAAACCCCTCTCCATCAACCCCCGAGAGACAATAACCCCCACCGACAAAAATCCCCCGGGGAGATAATGACACCCTTATGCCATTTTCGACAGTTTGATGATTTACACCCCCCATATTGATTCTTTTCTAATACTTTTAAGGAATTCAAAAGGAGCAGGGTTGAGCACTATAGTAGGTTATTTGAAGGTTTAAGTTATTTTTCTTAATTTTCCCGAAGTGCATAGGCCTCAAATATTTTTCGGGGGATACTTTTCAGGTCCGAGGGCTTTGTCCGGGAGTTCATGGATAGGGGGATAGGGTCATATTTTTTTTAAATACTTAATTTTAAATTCTGCTAGATGCGAAATTTGTTACGATATTACAATTTTTTCGCAACCTCATCTAGGAATACGTAGGAATTTTGAAAAAATACTTACATTATTAAAAAAATGTAGGTTCAGTTTATCTTCTCAATTTTGTCCATTTTATCTAATAAATAATAAATCGCTTCTAATTAATCAAATGAGGCTAATTAGCGGATCTTTTCAATAGTTAATTTAGAAAGTCAATTTTCTAATTTTGAAGTTTAGAAAGTGGAATTTCTGAAATCTTATTAATCGGTTAACGGACGGGGGAAAAATTTTTTAAATCTGGTTAATATTGAGTATACAGGGTATTTCCAAATACAATGTAAATATAGGAAAGGGAGTTATTTTATGACTAAAGGTCTCTATATCCCATTAGGTTCGCAAATGCTACCGATCTGCAGGGTGTTATAATTCAAAGATTTTTTAAATAAGTTAGGGCTTATCATTGACCCTGTGAGAATCTACAGGGTGTTGTTTTTTCAGAAGTCATACTCCATTTTCTACCTCTGAAGTTTTTAGGTCTGCCACTTGTAGATTGTGAATCAAGAATTTAATTTTCATTTCTTTATAAACTTTTGGGTCTTTTGTAAGTTTTTCGTATCTGTGAGTTATGGAGAAATCGGTAATTAGCTAAATGAAAGTACTTATAATTTTTAAAATGGTCCAGTAGGCCCTGGCTTTATTTGGAAAATATCTTTATTTTATTAGTTTTGACAGTTATTCTCGTATTATAATAAAGATAAAATTATATCGTATAAACTACCTCAATTCCGATTGTTTTAATGAATTGGAAAATTTTTCGTATACAGGGTGTTTTGAATTGAGGATAATATGGCTATTTTTGATATTATTATACTTACAGATTCGGTTAAATTGGCAAAGTTGTGTAGTTTTATTGACGCTGATGGATATTCCGATGCGAAAAAGTTCAACTCTTTTAGTAACTAAGCAAAAGTTTCAAGATTCGATGGGATAAATTCAATGGACGTAGAAAAAAATGTTCAAAATGGCGGCTTTCGAGATATTAACATCAACTTCTTTATTTTAAATGAAAGCCATATTGGATTTTTACTTCAGTTTGATGCAGTTTTTTTGTCTCTTTCCCACCATATATAACAAGTTATTATTGCAATAGTGAACATGCGTAAAATTACAATTTTAATGTTTCTTCGTAGTTGGCCATGGAAAACAAGCAATTGACATTTTGCAATGTTACAATTGTCTGGCCGGACAGTGGTTTTATTAAAGAATTAATTAACATTTAAAACAGGCGTGGGCAACCCACGGCCCGCGGGCCAGATCCGGCCCGCCGATAGGTTTTGTCCGGCCCGCTAATATAATTCATAGTTAGGTAGTACTTCCTAGGGCTCACAAGTTTCAAATTCTAATTAATTAATTAATTAATATGATTATGTTACACGTGCAGCATCTAGTGGACGTGATCCGAAGCTTCCAAGGCGTTTGAAAGCCTAGTTAAAGACCCATTTATTGTTTCAGAGATACCGCCAGGTATTTTCCAGAATTTTCCTCGCGATAATACCGGGTGGGGCAATACAACGACACGTGTTTTAGAGATTAAGAATCTTAAGAGCATAAATGAAAATTTGGATACAAACTGAATATGGGGATTTATTATCCACATCTGTTAAATTTTGTTTGCAAAATCGTGTCAATTTTCAGTACTTATTGATTTTTTTTTTAAATAATTTTTACGAAAGCAAAAAATAGATCAAGACCAAAAAGAAATAGATACTTAAATATTGATTTCTTTAAACATACTTTTTATTTGGATTTTCAAGTGTGGCCCGTGGCGCATATAAAAAATTTTATTTTGGCCCCTTGGAAAAAAAGGTTGCCCACGCCTGATTTAAAATATAATAACGGTATTTAAAATTAGTGCATATGTTCAAAATGTATTTCATTACTAACTAAACACATTCGACACCGTTTAGCTACAGCAGCATCAGTTACCTTGCGTAGGGTATTCCAGTTAACCAAATGCTACATTGTAAAATGACAATTAGGCCTCTGTGCTAGTTTTGTTTCCACAGCCAACTATAAAAAAATGAAAATTGTAATTGAATGATAACTTGTTATACATGGTTAGAAAGAGAAAAAAAACTATATCAAACTGAGTAAGAATCCCATATGACGTCCATTTAAAATTGATATCAATATGTCAAAGACGGTCATTTTGAAAAATTTTTTTTACATCCACTGAATTTATCCCATCGAATCATGCAACTTTAATTTGAAACTTTTTTCGATAGCTCTTTGTTACTAAAACATTTGAACTTTTTAAAAGTACCGTATCGAAATAACCATTATCATCAAAAACTACACAACTTTGCCAATTAACCGAATCTGTAAGTATCTTCCTCAGTTGAAGACACCCTGTATAGGACGAATAATAATTGAAGTCAATTTCTGCCTTTACAGTAATAATAATAAATAAAATTCTGCATCACATCATCAAAATCAGCTTTTTCAACCTTGAAAATGATTACACTGGTTGTAAAATTTGGCACATCCTGTATGTTATAAATCAATTGTCATTATCAATTAGCGCAAAATGAGCACAAAATTAAAGTGAAAGAAAATTTTGAACATATCATTGTTCACACTACGATAGATCAGATCAGAGAAAATTGAATTACT
Source organism: Photinus pyralis (assembly GCF_008802855.1). Taxonomy (NCBI): domain Eukaryota; kingdom Metazoa; phylum Arthropoda; class Insecta; order Coleoptera; family Lampyridae; genus Photinus; species Photinus pyralis. Next base: position 46,713,637 of record NW_022170596.1, on the reverse strand, counting down.
CATTAACGTGATGAGCACAAAATTTTAAATTAGCACTATCTATATTTGTCCTTTTGAATAATTAGGTAGGTATTTTAGTCAAAACAAAAATTTCTAACCATATAAAAGAAAGAATAAGTTATACAACAAAAAGGTATACAGGGTGGTGACTTGCGTAACGCATCATAGGAATTTCAATGTAAAATTCACAACATGCGATTATTGGCTCCCCAAATTATTATAGAGCAAAAATGTATTAGTTTTTTTTAGAAAAAAATTTTTTACGCCAAACCACCGTATTAGTTTACAATTTTTTTCATATAAAGACTGAAAATTGGAAAAATAAAACCCGCATCTTTTTCAATAATCTGCGATGCCATGGAATTTTCTAAAACAAAAAGATATCCAGTTATCAATTTACAGCAGTTCGAATTAATGGATTGACTTGGTTACTGTCTTGCAGTTAATGGTGACTTATTCGAACATTTATTTATTTATTTATTTATTTTTTTTTGTGTAGGTGGGGAAATGCTCCTTATGCACATTCTGGAAGGAAGTTCCAGAGTAGTGTGAGGCTCTCCCTTAGAGTATACTCACTAAAACCCCACCTAAGGCTTCGGCTACTAAGGCCATTAGCCTATCACCCTTTTCATTGTGATCACAGGTCCTTCCACTTCAACAATCAAAGTTGGTTGAAGATTCCAGCGACTCGCATAAAAGTTAACACATTCTTGCAGTGATCATGGCTACTAAAAGTAAATTGTTATATTAGGAAACCGTTTTTAGTAATTTGGTCTTTCTTTATGTTGAATTCGCTGTTCTAAATAAATACTTTTTGACAGAATTGGATTTGTTTTATAGCAGACATTCCATGGCATGACGGATATTGGTGTAGTTTTTGTATTATAAAATTCCACGGCATCACAGATTATTGAAAAAGATGGGGGGTTTATTTTTCCAATTTTCCGTTTTTATTATGCAAAAAATTGAAAACTAATACTGTTGATTGACGTAAAAATTTTTTTCTACAAAAAACCTTAATACACTTTTGCTCTAAAATAACTTGGGGAGCCAATAATCGCATGTTATGAATTTTACATTGAAATCCCTATGATGCGCTCCGCAAGTCACCACCCTGTATACATATCCATAGAAAATACATGAGAATAAAACCGTTGTTAGGTATGATAGATAGATTCGTTTCTCACATAACATTATACAAATGAATTATGTATACCTATCGACTAATAACCATTCCCTTCCGCACTTGCAGCGAGAGGGTTGCTAATAGTCCAAATTACCCCGCCGATCGTTCCGGGGCGATTCGTTAGCGATCATTAATCAATAAAACTAATTCCGAACTAAATATTTCCACATTATACAGAATCAATCCCATTGAAGACCCAAAACCGAACGAGGATTAATTATGGATCCCATATAAAGACACACGAAAACTAATTTAATTTAAAATATTGTTAAACGAATTTACCTAATTTATAACGAAATGCTCGAGCAAAAATATAAGGCTTTATTAATAGTTAAAAATTAAACAGGCGTCTTTTTATCCTTAATAAATAAAAAAATTAATGAGATTGGTTTTTAAATTTTAACCCGAAGATATAAATGTAAATTATTCCATTCAAGAGTTTAACTAATTAAGAAGTAAATTAAGAATTTTTCTAATTGAAAATCTGGCCAAGTCTTTTTTTCGAGAATTAAAACGAATGAATTATGATTGTTGTAGTAATCTCATTTATTTTATAAACAAACAGACCCTATTAGCTCAAGTCCCTTTAGGCGTTCGCTATAGACCGAATAATGTAATTTATTGCGGACAATATAAAATTCTCCTCGGATGGCTTTTCACGCAAAGAAAATGGGCGAAAGCCAAACAATCCTTTAATGTTTATTTAATGAACAATCAACGAGCGTATGTTAATAACAAAACAATTAAGAGAGAGGTCGAATATGCGCGATCGTAAATCAGCGGGAGATTGGGGGGTTGTAAATCATTCGGTGGCGAATTGTTTACCCATCCGGACAAACTTGAATTATGATTCCGTGTACGGTTGGATACCTTGCGGTTTTTTGAGGGCATTAAATTGCAATTTGTTAGACTGGGCGCGATGTGCGAAATTAATACAAAGCGACGAAGGTGGAAACAATGTTGCTTTGTGGATGTTGAAAACCGCTAAAGCAAACATCGTTAAATATACGACGATGGTCTCCTAATTGATCTTCAAAAAACGAAGACCATCGGTAGCAAGAATTTTATGCAGCTTTAGAACCTTTTTTTTTCGAATAGAATATAGAGCACATTATTTAAAAAATTCAGTTTGTGTCTTGAATCGAGTGCGATTTTGTAAGATAACTTTTATTTAATTTTTTTGAAATTGGCGTTTTTTAGTATTTTTTAAAAATTAGCTCGAATTTTCAAATTTGCTTAATTGTTCTGAACTGCAGTAGTGTACTCACTAAGCTAATCCCTAGATTCAAGAATAACAAGTTACCCATGTTTCATTCGATCTGAGACATCCTGTATTTTTCAAAAATTTGTTTGATTTAGGATTTATATTGTACCTACATAATTCTGCACAAAATAGTTCTTGTCCGCAAAACGGTCACTTAGATTTTGATTTCGCAAATCCAAGTACATCAGTCATAAAGGATGTACCTAAGACTGTCAAAAACGTTTTTTTAATATTTGAGTTTTTAACGCCGTGACAGAATACAACTTTTTTCAAATAGCAACTGTTAGTTATTAAAAAAAGGGGAATTGGGATATGTTTTCAACAAAAACATTTGCGGGAGAAACCCTAAATTTTCCACAAGACTAAAAGAGTTTGTCTAAATGTCGACCACCTACATAGGGTTTCTCTTTTCACAGTTAAATATAGCTTCATTTGTTGGTTATATTACTCAACATTTCTTTATTATTATATACACAATATTTACATCATCATACAATATATACAAATCGTCAATATACAAAATCTATTTACAATGCTAATTAAACTCTACAACCATCACACATACACTGACTAACCGGAACTCTTCGAACATCAGGAAACGGTGAAAAAACCTTGGTCGATTGCATTACGAGGTGTCCTCCAATAATACTCTTGTGTTGCATCCTGGTTCCTCTAACTTTCGTTTTGGCGAAGGGTCTGCGTAAGTTCTTCAAAAACTCCCCGTAGTTTCCATCTAAATCCTGAACAGCGACGGAATTCATCGTTGAGGTACGTTCGTAAATCTAAAACAAAATGGACATAAATAAATAAATTCAAATCGATAATAAAAATTTTGTTGCTTACATCTTTCGGAACTGAAGAGGCCATCTCGATCTCGAATGTTCTCGGTAAACGTTGACTTCGAATATGATGAGGGTTGAAGGCGAGTAGAGTATTTATAGGGAGTAGGTATAATTAGGGATAATTAAGGTAATTAAGTTTCACTTTGGTGATATCATTAGAGGGAAAGTAAAGGGTTAACGATGTCACTTACAAAATTCCTTATTTTTCTAAATTTTTACGTATTCCTTCTCAAATGGAAGCTAAAAACATCAAGTTTCTAACTTTTGATTGTAAAAATTGTAACAGTTTTGCATATTGGCTATCAAGTAATGAAAGGTGCAAAAGATGCACCAAATTTAAAGGGGCCCTCATTATCATGTTGTTCTAAGTAAACAACGGTCTAGATCAAACTCCTTTAATTCCAAAAAGGTCAATTACCAAATTTTGTAGCCATTGGAAATGCACTTTGGACACGAATCAATAAAATTAATCTTCATTGAGCATGAGACATCTCTCTGAATCGATAAAGAGCTCGAAAAATCACTTGCACGATTTTACATAAACAAAATTGATTCTACGACCACAAATGCCATACCATGGTATATTAAGAGTGCTTTAATCTGTGGTAATATCTTGTTTTCAATTATTTATGGTTTTACCGAACGTGTTCTCTAAAGCTCAACGCGCATTTTTCTCACTTTGCTTTTGTAAACACAATTACGCTATGTAATTAATACAGAAAATATTCCATAGAGATTCGCTTCGTATTACCCCATATTGGCGTGTATTTGTTCTAATACTATGCGATCAAAAATGAGTTGCCGTCGAGTCACCTTTGGAATTTTTGTTTACATGGGAAATCGTACTTAACTTGAACTTCGAAAGGCGACTCGACAGCAACTCATTTTTGGTCTCCCGTTACACCATGTGTATACCTAATCGAGTTACAGTTTTGTAACTTTAGCCTCGCATGGGTCTAAACTTTTGGTAGGTGATACTATGAGTAGAAACGAATTGAATACCTTCAATGGTACCTACTTTTACAATTACAGAAGATGTGTGACGGTAGAAGAAAGATTACCAGCACTTTTGATTATTATGACACACGAATGCCGACAAATGATCGTTCAAGAACGTCGGGTCGGGCGAATATAGTCGGTTGTGATTTTGATCGGTCCCGACAAAAATCGAGCCTGTGGACAGGTTTCAATAGGAGCGCACGCGCGCGATCTTTATCGGGCGATTCAAATCGCACCGATCTTGGTCGTTCCGATGCGGTGGACATCCGGCCTTAGCTATTAAGGTACGTCGGCAATTAACATACAGAGTGGGCCAATAGTGTGTGGGTGGAAGATTGTGGGTTTATTAACGCACATGTTTAAAATTCATTATAGGGGCATATTGACTGACCCTTAAGGCTACAACCTAAAAATATTTTCAACAAAATTGCAATTGTTATACAGGGTGATTAATATCAAAGTTGCATTTTTTTAATGGAACCCCCTGTATATTATTACATATTTTGATTCCTTGGTCAATTTTAGTGTGACTGTATGTATGTTTGTATGGAAGGGGTCCAAATTTAAGCGTTCACCCCCTGGGTTGTTAAAGGGTGCAATGTGTCGAAATGGATCAACCCCTTGTCATTCTGCGTACCGGTACATTACACCTCTCTCCTCTTATTTTAAATCTATTGTATCATCACCTTAAATTAAAACTTAATGGAATACTTAAGAAAAAATTATACTTCACAATATTAGCGCGTCCAATTCAATGTCATAATTAATAATGTAACAAATTGAAATTAATGAACGTTTCTGAAAAAGGCAATAATAAATTACATTTTAAGACAGGTAATTAACGATTTAATGATATTAATAATTTGTTAAAAATACTCTTCTACGTTCCCGCATTTTTTGTACCAATAATGCTATCGGCCTGCATCTATTGAGTGTAATGGTATTTGTTTACAATCTACAAGTAGCTATTTACATTCGATCGTTTATCTACTCATTTATCACTATAAAAGAGATTTAATTCTAAAGACGATATACTCTAATGAAATTCAGCAAAAAAATCTGGTACAAATTGACAGTATGAACATGAGTCAAAATCTCCAATATAATAATGCTTTCACACACCGTTGGAAATCTGATCTCTTCCAAAAGTGTTTTCAATTTTGATTAAGTAATTACTGAATAATTCAATTGTTGGGAGCAGGCTGTGAAATTATCTATTTAAAAGGAGAGTAATGGTTCACATTTTGTAGATCAACTGTAGAGGTACGACTGATGCAATTAAATTTATTGAATCGTCGAGAAATACTAATTTGTATTCAAAAATCTGGCAGATTCTCAACTCCACACAATTACGGTTAATTTCTTCCCAACGCTTCGTTTACCTGTCACTACGAATTTCTAACTTTAATTAAAAAGCGCAGCGCAGCTGCCTCCTTTGCATAATTTGTAATTAAAAAAGAAATACATTCGGTTGAAGGAACCCCTATATCCCATGCAACCCACATAATAATGTAGATAATTAGTAAAATTGATATGATACAGTCCTTAGTGCGATTACACGAAAAAAAACACAAATGAACAAACAAAGATCCTGTCAGGTGGTTTACCACCGCCCACATGTGAAACGTTAAAATTGAAGAAATATTTCTATTTAATTTCGCTAATTTATTGTAATGGAGCCTGTTTCGGAACGAAAACGTCGTGTTATTACAAACTAAATGATAAGTAGAATCGTAATTTTGGAAGGCATAAAAACTTTCGAATAAATCCTCACGGTATTATTACAAATTGTTTTAAATTTGAATATATTATTAAGAGTTTAAGTTTATTGTCGTATAAAATTTTATTAAGTCTAAGGCTTCATTTTTAAATTGCATTTTATTTGTTTAGTTTCCCCATATTGAATTTTCTTAATGATAATTGAAATTATTTTATCGGTCTTGTATTAATTTGATGCATATATTTTCGGTTATGAAAATGACTTTGTGTCCATATAAAGAATATAATTAAAATTGACGTAATTTAGTATTTGGGTCGTTATATGCAGATGACCGCTTCGCTTGATTGTATAGCTATAATCCTGCTTCGTTACTTTGTGCATATTGCTAAATATCTTCGACACTTGTCAAAAACGCTCAACTTTTCTTTAAACCAATCCCTCTACTTTTTTTTGACTTTTTAAAAAAAACTCGCCTTCTTGATTGTTGTGTAGAGAAATTGTTTTACATTTTTTGAAACTAGGTAGCAATTTGTACACACCCTGTATATATTTTTTCACACCCTGTATATATTTTTTCACATTTTCAGAAAAATGGAGAGAGAGAAATTTTGTTGTAGAGAACGCATGCTCCCAAACTTTTCACAACTATCTTTCTGACAGTTTTTAGGGATTTATTGCTATCATCCTAGAAAATTGTGTTTATAGTACATATTATTTGTCTTTGGAAACCATCCTGGAATCTTTCTTATATCTTTCAATGAAATTAGAATTTTTGTGGTTACCTAATTGTCTAAAAATCGTTCATGAAGTTTTTCTTGCATTTCTAAGTTCTAATATAGTTAGAAGTTCAAGAACATTTTTGTTGCGATGGGCAACATATTTTTATAATTTCTTTTGAGTTTATTTGGAAACCTTTTTTATTCCCTGGAATTGATTCTGGTATCTAGAATTAGGGAGACATACAGTTTTTGAAGTACAGAATTTTTTGTCTCGCCTCGTTTTATAACTGCCGCGCCGTACTACGTTACCCACACCTCTCGTGTGATTAGTACAGGGTGGCCAACTAAGAATGCGAGGTACTGTCTCTGGGCACCTATCTATCGGAGAGGCTTGCGGCAAATAAAAGTTATTACTAAAACGGCGAAGAGAAAAATCTGGAAAATATTTTCAAGTTTCTGAAATGACCGCTAGGAGGCGTAACTGCAATCTTGAATCTAAAAAAGTGCATCGGATGTGCATGAAATTTTGAGTGGGCAATAAATGTTTGACTGATGGGAGCAAACATATGTACAGAGTGGGCAATCTATCTAGGAATCTATCCATCGTAGAGGCTTGCGGCACAAAAAGTTATTAGTAAAACGGGCAAGAAAAAAACCTGGAACATATTTTCAAGTTTCTGAAATGGCCGCCAGGCGGCGTTACTGAAATTTTGATCTAAAAAAGTGAAATTCGCTATATTAGCCTAACCAAAAAATACCTGGTCTTAAAATTCGATGATAATCTGAACCTTTTTTGTTGTATCTCTAAAAATAAAGTGGTGTGGAGTATTCAAAGGTTTCCGTAAAAGAAATCAAGACAAATTAAGTCTGGTGATCGCGGAGGTCATGGAAACAGACTTTCGACCGAGATTGAGTTAATATTATGCTCTCGCACAATAGCAAAATTTGCTGGGCATCCATCCAACTGCAATCAACCAACCCTTGGTGTTGAACGACATGATATGGGTACATTCTAAAAGTAATTAAACAAAAATTTAAATAAATCCCTATATTTTGATGGCCATTAAAACTTACCTATGGTCCTTCAAAATATTTTGAACCGTTTTTCGTGATATGCATAGTTCGAGTTATAAGGATAGTTCTAGATTTCTTTCAATATATTCCAGTACCAGGTTAATATTTTCTTGTGTTTTCCCAATTTTTTGCCTTTGAAACGTGGGCCGAAAACTACTAGGCGATCAAAAAGGAGTTGCAGTCGAGTCACCTTTGGAAATTTTGTTTACATGGGAAATCGTATTTAACTTGAACTTCCAAAGGCGACTCGAAAGCAACTCACTTTTGTTCGCCCGTTACCATTGGCTCGTAACCTCGCCCGCTAATCGGGAAAAAACTCTCACATCGCAAGGACGCCGATTTGGACATCAAGCCGCGTAAACTCTTTTTGCTAGTGAAGCATTCATCGTTCGTTGTAAGCGCAAAAATTGCTCAAAGTGACTATTGCCACTATTGACAATTTAACAATTATTTATGTTTTGATTAGGTATTTGTTTCGTTGTACATGGCCTACTTCTATTAAGTGTATTTTTCGTATATACCCATAGTAAATGAATTTAAACAAATAATATGCCTTTTGTTGAATTTAATGTAACTCTCCATGTTATCGTGGGTTTATAACACCATGCCTTTTGTTATTAGCATTTATTGCTTACCTGTTAGCGATATTTTGTAATATTTTCAAAAAAGGTGATTTTATTCTGATGAATAAAAAAGAATTCCAGAAAAATTAGTTTAAAACAATAAAAATTTAAGTGTATAAATTTTTCTTTGGCCTAATTTTAGGTTATGAACAGGATATCGAGATGCGGTTTTCGCAAGCTTTATTAGGCATTATTTAGCTACTTTTTCATGAAGAAAAATGCATTTAGTTTATTTTAGAAAATTAACCATTTCTGTTGGAATGTCGAAAAAAGCCCTCTAACGGCGACATGTGAAACTAACAAAACTTCAAATATTATACAATAGTTGTAACCGCAAGCATAGATCTTTTCAGCTAGTCCAAGTTTGTTAAAATCGACTCAGCCGTTTCGAAGATACAGGGTGTTCTTTACTGAAACTTTTGAATAACCCCCCACCACTTCATTTTTAGAGATACAGCAAAAATTGTCACACAAAAAAGGTTCAGATTATCCTCGACTTTAAAGACCAAGTGTTTTTTGTTGCGTTAATCTAGCGCAATTCACAGAAACATCACTTTTTTAGACTCAAAATTTCAGGTACGCCGCCAGGCGATCATTTCAGAAACTCGAAAATATTTTCCAGGTTTTTCTCTTGCCCCTTTTAGTAATAACTTTTTGTGCCGCAAGCCTCTACAATGGATAGGTGCCTAGATAGATCACGGTTTCGACCAATACGTCTCTCTTTCGTTTCGGGAGGGATGATACTAATTGCACGTGAAAGGCGGCTTGGGTAATGAGGAAATTATCGTTGACCTGCGGTGCTCGTAAAGCCGCCCCTGCTCTTATGTAACTCAGATGTGGAAATGTATGGATAGGGAAGAAACCTAGAGCAACGGCTTTTATTAGAGTCACAAACGCGAACGACGGACAGACAACAGTGGTTACAAGAACGGCATTGTCTTTCTTTTGATTTTGGAGATGCATATCTAAAAATCAGTCACAATTTTGAACTCGTTCACAGACACTTAATTTAATTGAACGATGAATATAAAAGCAACTGATCGTGAAGGATTAAATGGATCCAATATCCTTGAGAACATTGCATGAAACAAAACTATTAATTACATTCATATCGAGCTGTAGATTAATTAAGAAAAATTGTACATCGGTCGAGGTATCTGCCGACAAACGAATTTTATAATAGACGATTACGAGTTAATTAGATCACATTATAAATTGCCAAGTATGTCTTTAACGTTATAAAGATGGCAATGACTCGGGCGAGGAATGCGTTAACGGCGAACACTCTGTATAATGCGCCTTTCTTAATTTTAATTTCCATAAATTAGCGCGGTCGTAACGTAATTGCGCAACGTTATAAAGAAAAAGAGAGGCGATCATGAAATCGCAATAAAATATAATTTTATATCCCTAGGAGGGGTAAATTTCAATTACTCCGTATCAATAAAAATGCGAGTATGCCTATAAAATGCGATTATATTGTAAAATTAGCGGGTGGTAAGCGACAGTGTACTTAGTAAATAATCTAAAGTTGATTTTGCGTGGCTCAGCTTCGAGGAGTAAAACCAGCTCGTTTGGATTAAAATGGATAAAAAGCCATTATATCGTCACTATATCAGCTTTATTGGAGTGAGTTTTATTGTTCCGTAGGTGTAAAACATCGTAGTTGGCACGTTTCCCGCTGTCTATTGTCCATTCCTCTTAGACTATCCTAGAAGAGCGTGCTGGGATTAAAAAGAAGGAAAGCGTCTCATTTTTTAATAAACAGAATTTGACAGCCACCCGCGGTTAAATCCTTTTTTCCCTGCAAGACATTTTCATAATTTCGACTCGACGCGTACGATTCGAATAGGAAAGAAAAACGTAATTATCACAATTAAACGTTAGCCCATTAGCCATGGCATGGGCATCGTTAATTAGAATATCCTATACTGAACAAATGACGCCTTCGGCTACTAATTAATGGAGGAAGTTCATTTTATAAACAGAAACTATTTATGTACAATTTTATTACGGGAATTATAACAAATCAACTCCGCAATAAATATTAAATTAAATTAAAACGTTGAAAAAAAAGCAGTATTTTATTGAGGTCTAACCAATATAAATTATATGCGATAATTTAACCGTAATAATCGTGTGTGTTTAAAATTAATTTTTTTAAAAAAGGCAACGGAAAGGTTTCCGAAACAATTTAATTGGCTTTATATGAAAAATGAAGTTATGTCAGAGTTTAAGTATCCCAGATTTAATTATTTTAATCACGGTGCGCGCCGGAGACGTGTGAATTTGTTGCTAGAATCCAAAAAAAGAACGATATTAATGAGACGGCAAATTAATTTTTCTTCTCCGGCGGTTATCGTTATATTCGAACTTTTTTTTTTGAAAACGCGGCGAAGTGCGTGTCGACTACCTCGTGTAAAGTATTATGGCCCTGATCTTATCTAACGTTATTAGAATACCATTTTTAAATTATGTGGAAATATGCGTAAAAACGATACAAAACAAACGACCCAACGTAACAAGGAATGTTATATTGCCAAAAAAACAATAAAACAACTAAATACGGCGATACAACGGAGTAATCGTATAGAATCCGACAGTTATTTAGTGTATTCTTCTTTGGTTTGGGCAAAGAGAATTTTATATTACATCTTTGAGTCTCTAAGACCTTCTGTTCAAAAGTTATCGCAGGGACACAACTACGATTTCCAGAAGAACTGCCTCAATACTGTAACGGCAGCTTGCAATTGGCATTTAAATTTTTTTTCAAAATCTCGTTTGAAGTTAGACATTTTAGAGGGGTCATAGCAAGAAATTGTTTGAGGCAGTTTTAGTGGTCCGTCGAAGTATCAACCCTGTCGTTCGCAATTAATTCTTTTTAAATTCGTGTCTGGGCTGCGGTTAGTTGGGGGTAAAAGTATAATTCGGGTCAGAACCACTGAATTATCTACGGGGTAGTTCAAGTCTATAGTTTGATATTACTTAACAATCATCAACGTTGTTTTTTCTTATGTAAGTCATTTTTACTTTTTGTGTCATTTGATAGAGAATTGTTTTCTGATTTCAAAAATGTAAATATCTCTATTTTTTAATAAGAAATGGCGCTATTAATTCAGGATTCTTAAAAACCCAAGAATACAACGAACATACACTACCCAAGACAGTTTTCTAGGCAAAAAAAAGTTATTTTAACAATATTTCAATACTACTGATAATCCTTCGATATCCCGTTCTATCGGTTTATTTCACTTTTTCATTACTTTCCAATTTTGCATCGAAAAACATACCGACCGATGTTGCTTTAAAATGTAGTTAGATGGCCGGATTTCTTCAACATTGCAACACACAACAGAATCGCTTGTGATGTGCATGTACTTTGGTGCGCATACTTGTCCCAAATTTAGGGAGTGGTTTGGGTGTCGATTTGGCAGCGCTCTAAGAAATTTCCAAAAGGCAACACTGGTTGCGTCACATTTCGAAATTTGATCAGCACATTACGGTACACTTCTTACAATCCGCTTAGAACCTTCAACACCCTCATAGTGTTAGAATTTTACCCGTCCCCCAGGGAGATATTGCATTGGGGTAAAAAAGACCACTCACTTTTTTGACAGAAATGCACGTTTTGAAGCACCAGGAATCCGAATCAAGCCAAATCTCAATGATGTCATTCTGTCTGTCTGTCTGTACTCTCATTTCCGGCTGAATCCATTGAATATGTATTCATAGACATAAAATGAACAGCTGAAAGCTATTGATTGCAGTCGCGCATGCGCAAGTATGTAAATGAAACAAACAACTGTCAATTTTTGATGTTTTTCCATATTATGGCTAAACTATTGCAACAAATTCAACCAAATTTAGTAATATTGTTCTACAGACATTTTACTAAGAACTAAAGTACATTTACAGTGCGCTCGATAATCGGCCGCCGCTCTACAGTCCGGCTCATTCAGCGACATTTGGCGACTCAGCTGATCCACGGTTGAGCTTATTTACAAAATTTGCTTTCGCGTTTGGTCCTGCCCTGACCTGGACAACGAAACCACGCCTTCTTTTTTCTTTCCTTATCCTTATCTGGAACACAGTATATATGAAATGAAAAGGTAGATTGGTATAAACCTACGTTTATGTAAAACAATCATAGCGATGTTGTATGAGAAAATAATATTTAATTTATCACTCGTCCTTTGACACTCAATCCCTTGTAAGTATTAATATAAATTAAACAAATATAGCAAACGAGCTCCTGGGTATGGCTATAGCATGTGCAAAACCTAATTTTAAACTTGATGTTAGTTTTGCTTTTATTTAAAGTGTATATTTATGAAATTTCATTTGAATGCCTCCATAAATAAGCTGCGTATGCGCAAAACCAAATTTGGAAACTGATGTTAAATTTTCTTTTATTCCAAGTGGTTATGTACCAAATTTTATTTAAATCCCCCTATAAATCAGAAAGTTGGCACTGCGCATGCGCAAAACGAAATTTTGAAACTGGCGTTAAATTTGCTTTTATTCCAAGTGCCTATGTATCAAATTTTATTTAATTGCCTCCATAAATAAGAATGTTGGCACTGCGCATGCGCAAAACCAAATTTTGAAACTGGCGTTAAATTTGCTTTTATTCCAAGTGGCTATGTATCAAATTTCATTTAAATACTTTTATAAATAAAAAAGTTTGCAATTCGGTTTATAAATGGTCGAGATGCGCAAAGATCACTGTGAATGCTGATCGATTAGGTTCAACTTTTGGAATTGTGTTTTATATAGCTAAAGCTATGCGCATATTGAATTTCATGCAATTCAGTTCATAACTAATGGAGATGTCAAAAGGGCCTACTTTATTTTTTGGGCTACATTGCTAATTCACGAACTCCGATCTACAAATTTGATAAAGAATCCACCTGCAAAATTTCATCGTAATCGGTCCATTCGTTTATGAGTTATCGTGCTAACGGACGGACGGACGGACACAACAAAATTATAAACTTGCTAGGAGCTCGTTAATAAACGTTAAAACAAGTCATCTGTGAAAACAAAATACTATTATAAAATACATTATCGTTAGTAGGCTATGACGCAGATGACTTGTTTTTTTCCAAGGGTGACTTTTTGAATTAAGCTCAAAATTGTTTATAGTCATCCCTAAAATGTGTGTGTCCCCCGGTTTGGGGTCTGGGCGTACTTGGTCTGAAAATAATTGTGTGTTCAGATAAAGTGCCGGTCAATAATACGGCAAACGGTTGTTAAGAAAAGTTGTTTAGAATATGAAATTATGTCCATATGCAAAGTTTCACAAATATCCGATAACTTTGATCAGGGTAGGGTAGGTCAGACTATCTCTGATGTTTTCTCGTTTATGGGGTGCACTCTAAGACTGGAATGTCGCGACTTGCAACATTTTCTTGGAAAACGGTCACTAGTGCACACATTTTGAAAAGAATATCGTCTCTCAAACTTTAGCATAACGATTGTTCTGTAATTACATGTTTATTTATCCTGTACTAGTGGTACCTATATACAGTATGTTTCAAAGGGTAAGTGGGAACTATTGCCAACTTTCTTAGTTTTAGAGTAAGAAAGACTGTTCAAATGGTGTATTTTTTCTATTGAAGCCAAATCGGTAATTTAAAAAAAACAAAACAACATCGCATAGTCAGATAATAACAAAAAATTGACTTTTATATGGAACACCCTGTGTATTATTATACCATATCACATATGACTAAATTGTCTACAAAAGTTCTTGGTGCAATACACCCAAAATACTTCAAATAACCAAAACCTTTCAATTATTATAATTTTGATCTAGTTATTCAAGAAAAAAAATACATAATAGTACTTAAAGCACAGACACTAATTGGAACTAGGACTTATTATAGTTGGTTAATAACAAAACAATAGTAACAGGTAAAACTAAGTACATTTAAAATAACTTAAAATTTACAATAGTACATAGATAACTACGTATGTTGAAGAAGGTGGTCAAAAAGTTTCCATTTTCTTCAGTATACTGCGCGAATAAAAAGCATATTACTTAAACAGCTCTATGAAATAAACTTCACAGTTCACTGTCAGATACTTTACAATAAACAAAGTGATTTTACCATTATCATGGATAACTAGATCGAAATGAAAATAATTGAAAAATCTTCGTTATTTGAACCATTTTAGCTCAACAATTGTAGAAGAGCTGCCATATGACATAATAATATATAGGGTGTTGCATATAAACAAGTTACATTTTTGTTTGTTTTGTTTTTTAATTACAGATTTGGAGGCAGTATAGACAAATATACATAATTTTGGTAATTCCAACTCTACAACTACTTAAGTTAGCAATATTTGGAACAGACTGTATTGTATAGAGCGAGGTTATGGTTTAAATCTAAGCGACCGAAGATTTACATTTCATATTTTTTTTTTCGTCGAAGATACTCACGTATTGCTGCTCCTATACCCTTGAGGGTTGAAATTGGACCGCCAACAACATGGTGAACTATAAATTCAGTTCGGATCGGTAGATCACATACCTCCAGCGTCGTTTGGGTCCATTTAGTCATAGTGCGGAAAGTACCTATTTCCGCATATTTTAGGAAAATAACCATTTCTTCTCTAACATCCAATTTTTTCTATGGCACCTAGATGAATCGTTCCAAAAGTAATGAAGTAGGTACCTTGTTCCAGTTAAAAAATCTTGGCTGATATAAATTAGTAATAATTTTATGCTTATTTTCTTTTTAGCGTGATTACCTATTTGTCAAACATTCCAAAAAACCTCAGTATCATAGTCTTCAGTTAAAACCCTCGCATGTTATATATAAAATTCAACAATTCAGACACGACCGAACTAAGTAACAATTTCACTAGAAGTGCAGTTTTATGATCTTAATGAAATGTTCTCCGATAAACTCAAATTAAGGCGGATAATTGCCAATTACCGATTAATCTTTAATCCGCAAGTGCGCCTTTTTTGCCCACTTTTTATAAATGGCGCTCTTAACTAAGCAATATATTAAACGTTCTTAATTTGGTCGGGCCGATATAGAAAATTCCTTTGATTACACCTGCGTCGTCATCATCATATATTTTTATAATTCGATTTTATATCTCGCGTCAAATATGATATACGTTTTGGCGAACTCGCCTCACAATTTGCAAATTAGTTTTGGCCCCTTTAATCGTACCGTTTACGACAATAAAGCGCGAGCTGTATTCGTTTAATCGAATTTAATTAAATGACGTAGGTACCGAAGGGGAAATTTTGATTTTTTTTTCGCCGTGGTGGACGAAACTGTGGCCGTAAATGTCAAAAATCCTACCTACGGCTTTTGTACGGACGACGGTATAAACAAAATTAAATTTTGAATAGGTGCACAGCGTGAGTGTTTGTTTTGTTTTGACCGCGCGCGCTCGCATTGTGGATGAAAATTTATGGTAAATTTGATTTTTATGGGGACATTATATACAGTTTATTTTATATTGTATGTGGACGATAAGTAAAATTCTGACGCTTATATTTATAACAAAAATCATTTTTTAATCATTTTACTGCGATACGCCGCTGCTCGTGTGGGAGGATGCAAATTTGATTTTAAGTGAGACGGTTATGATGATGATTCTATTTCAATTTATACCTTTAAAGTGCCACTTTTTCAGTATAATTTATATCGCCGTTTTATTTAACAAATTGTCACGAGACAACGTGAAGATTCATAGTTTTCACGATGAAGGCGTCCATGGATTAATTTTTGAGACTTTGAACGGCATAAAGTGATGGTGATTTTACAAAAAAAGGGAATTTTTACATTTTTAAGGAACTAATCTATTCATAATTATGAAACAGAAACGAAAATTACGTTAGTAAAGGGCGAATTGCATGGGGGTAAAAAATGCGACCCCTCATTTTTTGACGGAAATGCCCGTTTTGAAGCACCACGAATCCGACTCACACAAAATCTCGATTATGTCGGCTTGTCTGTCTGTACCTACTCTCATTAACGGCTGAACCGATTGGAACCAAATTTTGTACACATATATTTTTGGACATAAAAGGAAGAGCAGAAAAGCCTTTGGCCAGAACGCGCATGCGCAAGTGTGTCAAAGTGACAAATAGTCCAGCCGTCAGAGGTTTTGATCTCTTCTCCAAATCCTCCTGACCGGATCATTTGATTCCCAACCTTTTCTGAAGCATCGCCCCCGTAAGGAGCAAAAAAATAGCTACCGCCCCCTAGTCGTCTAATCACAGTCATAGTTACTGTTGATTGACTTTTCGATACACTGATGCACACTGCTGGTAACATACTTCTTAAATTATTTCAAAACTAATATGCCCCCCCCCCCCACCTGTTATGTATGCTTGGGAATGAAAACAATTCCTTCTTTACCTCTGTCATTTAAATTGCTTTTTCATTCCGAAATATGCGTGACAATGTCTCTTTAAAGTATTTCAAACTGCAAATCCGAATCATTCCAGTAGAAGAATCTTTTTTCTTTTGTTTTCTTCCGACATTTTCCAAAAAAATGGTTAAATGTTTACATCACTAGAAAGAGAAAACAAGATGCTTTCCAATAATGTGTTGCATGACCCATGTTGTCATAAAAAAATTCATGATGGCGTCCGCCCTCAAAATTATGGGTAATGAAGACATTTCTTTTTCATTCTGAAACATACGTAACAATGAAGTCCTCCAATCTTGAAGTCAATACCTCGAACCATTTCACCAGGGAAGCCTTCTGCCATTACTTTGTAGCCACCCTGTATAGACATGCACATGCTATGCTTATTTGAAATTATGTAATTTAATTAAAGTACATATTTATCCATTTTAATAATATGTACTAACATAATACTATTTCAGAAAAATTAATTTTCTAAGATAGAGTGTGGTCCAATTTCGATGGGTAACTTTCTTATTAGCGCAGATAAACGGAAACGGTTTAGGTACTCGTGAGTCGTGACCTCTTTTGCATGCTTATTCCATTACCTTTACCAGAAATGAGCAGTCGTCTTTTGTTTTTTCCTTAGAGAGAAAAACTGAAAAATGTCCGATTCCTTCAATTTGCTGTAATTCCTTTATTTGTGAAGTTAGAATAAAATCGGTTAAGTACTTTTTAACGTAGAAATCAATGCCATCGGTCGCTTGTTTCTAGCCCTTTTAGTATCTAACTATGCTATAACTTGAAGTTGCTTTTTTATGGAAATTATAGTTGGCCATGGTTTTAAAAGATTGCTTGTTTCACGAGCTATCCGAAAATGTCATACTTATTTTCAATAATAACTTCTCTACAATAAATTTTGTTTATTAATAAATCTTGCCTGAAAATAAATAACAAAAAATATAGTCGCCTATGAAACACTTGAAAGATAAGCTTGGTCAACATTTAAAGAAAACAGTGAACTAGTCGATATTGATGAAAATTTACAAATATTTTTCCGAGTGCCCTTCATTATGGGGAGTGCATATGTTGCATCTCTTTCTCAAAGGTCTTTTTGCAATCGAGATTTGTAGATGGTTGAACTGCTTCAAACTCTCTTTCCACCCCGTAATTCTTCCTCAGTTGTAGAACGATATTTACAAATTTTAAATTTTCAAAAAAACCCACAAAAAGAAATCTAATAGGTTTAAGTTGGGTGCACGTGGGCAGGGGCGGACTGGGTACTTACGGGCCATTGAAGTATTAGTGTAGTAATGAAGTTGGCGGGGGGAGGGGGTAGCTCTGCGGTGCACTCCTTTTTCGGAAATCAATTGCAATACAGTTTTTTTTTAAATTGCAGCTGATAATTAAAACTTTTGATTGAGACGTCCGATCGAAAAAGTACGATTTGTTTTGGATTCTACGTACCAAAATTAATAAGAAAAAGTGTTTTCCCGAGAAATTTTGGTGCAGTCAATTTTTGGTAAAAAAGGAAGGTTATACACTGCCTTTTTTTGAGCCCCGAAAAAAAAATTGTCTCAGATCGACCCGGAAAAAATTTTCTTATAGAATGTGGCCTGTGGAATCCATAATTTCAAACAGTTCCAAGATTGGGCCACTAGTTCAAAAGGTACAGCCCTTTGAATTTTCTTTCGAAATTGGTTTCTAGTCAGGGGCGGGCCAGGTGGAATTGCATAGGTCACGGGCCATTAAAATATTAGTGTAGTAATGAAGGTGGCGGGGGGGTAGCTCTGCGGTGCCCCACAAAAACATTTTTTGCTTCATTTTAAAGTACTCCTTTTTCGGAAATCAATTACAATACAGGTTTTTTTAAAATTGCAGCTGATAATTAAAAGTAACAAAATATACAATCCAAACGAGGCGCGTCGCCTATCATTGTATTTTATCACTTTCATGCTACGACAAAAAATGATAAATTCATTGTAAAACACTTCAATTAAAACCGAGATTAAAACAGAATTTTTTGATTTTTTAACAACCTAACATCAACCCTAATTAGAGAAACGTGTTAATAACTTATTAATAGTGCAAGATACAGCACATACTTATAAATTTCCAACGGGCCATTATGACGTACAGGCCAGGTGGCAATCGCCACCCGCCCCCCCGGGCCAGTCCGCCCCTGATGACGTGCTTGTCATTTTATTGGTCCCTGCGTCCTCATCTAATTGTTAGGTATAGTATATCAGATCATTTAAATAATTTCGAACAATTGACGTATTATGAACTGCGGCACCGTCTTGCTGAAAAATAACCGTTCGTCTCTTTTCTAAAGGAATTTTATCCAGTAAATCTTCTAGATTGTGGAAGTCTGCCTCAAAAAAATGTATGTATTTAACAAATATAATTTAAGAACAGTAATAAATAACAACAATTTACCGTCTAAAAGTCTTTACGTTTGGTTCTAAACTTTCGGAAAATTGTAACTGATATTGAAGACTTGCTGGTCTCGAATTTTCGTTGTACTGAATAAAACACTTTAGCATGTCATAATTTTCATAATTAGTGTATTTAAAATGTCACTAACATGAAGAAGGCAGTAAAATCTACAGCTGTCAAGTATTTTTCATAGGCGACAATTTTGTTGTTATTTAATAAGCAAAATTTATTGTAGAGAACTTATTATTGAAAATAAGTATGACATATTATATATTTCCGGAAACCTCGTAAATTTATTTATTTATTTAACGGAAATATCATTTTTACAAAGAAATACAAAAGATAATATCTATAACAAAATGTAATAACAAGACGAAGTGTGACTATAAATCAATTAAGCAATTTTTTTTTAACCATGGCCAACTATAATTTCCATTTAAGAAAAAAACCAACTTCGAGTTACAGCACAGTTACTAAAAAGGCTAGAAACAAACGACTGACGACATTGATTTCTGAATTCATCCAAAAATAAATCTTGGATAGATCCTCCATACAAAAAAAATGACTATTTCTGTGCTCCTAAATCAGATCTGGTTGGGAATTTGATTGTAGAAATGAAGCTTCAGTTCGTCAATTTTTTTGAAGGTTTTAACTAATTTCGTCTTTCCTATGCCAAAGAACGCTGATGTATCACATCCACTGAAGGCATGAATAATAAACAGAATGGTAAGAAGCTATCAGGGCCAAGTAGCACTTTCACTGCTATTCAGAAATCAAGGAATTTAGCATATAAAATCGTATTAGTATTAACTAAAACAGTTAATTTTTTAAATTACATTCGTTACATAAAAGGTAATAGTTAACTTTACACGAATTTGACTAACTAAAAAATGAAAAGAGTAATTACGATTTGTTTGATCTAAACTAACAAGAATGGTCCTTAACAGTCTTGTTATGGTAATACGGTGCCTCCACCACCCTGACCGGTATATACATAAATATTGTTTACGATATCCACTTTAAATATCTGTCTATTTACAAATTTGTTTTAATGTCCGCAACGTTTCGAATGAATTTTGGGGGTTACCTGGAAGAAACTCGTGATTGTTTATTAGGAATTGGCGCCGTTTAAGTTATCTTTTTATGTAAATGACGAGCGCGCCGCCAGTTTTTATTCATATGTAGGTATTTCAATTTTCTTTATAATTAAGAATGTTCCACAATTTCATTTACTAAAAACGGGTATAGTAATCATAATATACTAACTAAAACTGAAATTAATTAATTAAGAAAGGGGTTGTTCGTTTTACAATCGAATCGTTTACAAATTATGGAAATTGGGGGGACGTGCACAATTGCGTTTTGATTGGTTACAAGATGAAAGTTATTAAGCTTTCAAGATTCATTAGAACTGGACGTACGTCTGACGTATCAAATAGTCATTATACCGGTGCAACACACTACTCCATCCGGCTATCGGGAGATCCTCCCAAATGTTCCTTAAAACCACCCACAAGCATTCGTCCAGTTAGGTCAACAAAAACGAAAGTTAATTTTATTAGAGAAATACAGCAGCGTTGATCTAATGGCTTATTATGTCTGAAATTCAAAAATATTAATTTGTCTTCTTCTCTGGCAAGAGAGCTTTCGGCGGTTGTAAAAACAATTTAGATATTCCTACAGGAACGATCGCACAACTTAACTTACTTGCGTTAGCTGCGGTAAAACAAACAATTAAAACAACCCCGGCCAACTTAAAACGCTTCTAGATACCGGGTGTTTAGCAAAGCTGGTCGACTTCACAAATATACGGTGTGGTCATAACTTCGGGTATGAAACTCAAGGGGGAAAATGGGTGCTTCGTTACAGCGGTTTTGCCGGAACCATAACATTTATAGACAGATGAAACTAACTTTGGTCTTTGTTATCTTCGTTTTATTTGAAAAACAAAATTCACACATCTCGCAATCCATGCAACCATCGGAGATACTGGAAATGATAACCGTATAACGTCATTATGTAAAACACAAATAACTCTTAATTTTTTTGAAACAATGCGTATTGAATTTTCTAACTCAAAAAGGATTTTTACAGTCGGATTATCGTCTACTGTTTGATAATGTCAGTACCATCAGATGTACGGAAATGTGTACAGTGATATATTGTGTGGTTTGTTTGCGGACGTCTAATCAAAAGGAAGATTTGGTTGTACGCATGTCGCGTGCATAATTTGAGGGCCGCGTTGACCATCCTTTTTTGTTCACCTGCTAACTAGAGCTTAATGCATTTCTCATTATTTATTAAATTAAAAATATCCATCACGAAGAAGTCAATTATTCCATGATTAATTTATACCGTGGGCCTACTCTGATGAGTTTGGGTTTTAAACGGGCATTAATTTTAATTAGATAATTGCTCAAAGGCGAACCCGAGACAGGCAGGTAACATAGTCAGCGTTCTGACAGGGACGTGAAATATAGTAGAACTATTATAACTGGAGAAGATATAATTCATTTACATGTGCTTTTCATATATGATGTTGGTTGATAATCACGATTATGATGATGATGATGGTCGCGATCAAAATATAAATTAAATTTATAGCGCCGCTACCTCCGAATCTGTGCCATTTTGATTATTTACGACTTTTTACCTCTAATTGTAGCGAAAGATCCGCTAAACTATCTAATTACAAAGCACGAGATCGAGAAACTCATCTACGGTAGCGAAAAAGATTAATATACGCTCTTTGGTGCGTTTGTGCGTTTTTTTCGTCTTCTCGTCGTTCATCGTCCGAAAGTTAGAAGAGAACGGCGAGATTCGCGTGAAGAAGTTCGTATAAATTGCGTGTAATTTAATTTCGGCAGGGTCGGACTGGGAGGGGTCGACTGACAGTCTGATTATAGGCTTACGCTCCACTTCAAGCTTGATCCCGTCATTTCTTCTGACTAAACGTGTTACAACTAAAAAATTTTTAATTAATCTTTGCATATTACCCTAATGGAAATACATTATTTATAAGTTTTAATTTATTTTTAGATTTGCTTTTGTGATTCTTTCGGATTTTATAAATGACTTTTTGTGTACGTTTATATCTTGTCAAGTGTGGAGAATTTTTCGAAAGGAAAAGTGAACACTTTATAAACTCAGATTGTGCAATATTGGGACGCGAACATATCTACAAAAGGGTGGCACTCATTAGATAAAATTTGTTGAAAAACATAACTAATTTTGGAGGTACATACTTCTTGTATCCAGAATTACGATCGAATATTTTAACAAAGCACAGCGGTCTCTTTAAGGAGGGCGGAGTACCTCCAAAAATCGTAACGCGTTTTAAATCAAACGACAAATAACAAATGACGTTCAACTTTTCAAGAAATTAACTTCGGTATCCTTGAAGAGGAATTATCCACTAATTACATACCTCCTATTAATAAGAGGGTTGTTAGGAATTAATATTAATAGACGATTGACAGGGTTCAAATTCCATATAAAGCGAAAAGAATTCATTGTCCCTCTTTTGTTCTGGGCGCAATTACTCCGAAATTTTGCAAAAATTCCCATCTCTGTCACAGATGAAAAATTCTTACCTCAGCCCAGGTTCGAACACCCGATCTCCCGGCTATGTATCCCAATGCTCCACCACTGAGCTACAGTTCATAAAAGGAATACACGAGATAACAATTGAGTTAGTTAATGCAAAATAGCAGAATAGTGTATCTCGATCCAAACCAATTCGGGAATCACACAAAATAAATCCGTTAAATCGCCAGAATATGATTTATTTAAACATTTTCAATTAAACCAACATGGAATTTATTAATACACTCCGCTTAAAAGTTACACGACACCACGAAATACGATACAATTTGGAAAATACAGCGGTCCTCGAACAAATATTACAGTGGTACCCAATCAATAATAATTTATATGTACCTACTTGTAAAAGTAAAACTGTGACAACTAAAATCTGGTAATCAAAAGCTAGTAGAGGCGACAGAGTTTTGTGTCTATATTAGGAATTTGAAGTTTTGTATACAGGGTGTTCATTTGAAAACTTCCCACCAGGGATTTATCAATAAATTAATTTTCACTATCCCAAGATTGTCACAAAGGTAACTGACAGCAAATTAAATTCTTTCTTTCCCATAGCAACAAATAAGTGTTATTTTATTTTGTTTTTGGTTTCTCTCTGAACAAATTAACATAGATCGATTAAATAAATTAAAATGTCCCGTATAATTTCCGGTTTAACCGGAAATCGATACACTTTTTGTTTTTTTATTGCAATGCTTATGTTTGTTTAATATATCGGACAATAGCAATCAGTTTTCTGTACGACAAAAATATAACACAGAAAATACCTGTTCAATGTTTCGTTTTGAAGATTTAGTTTTGCGCGATACAATCTCTCCATGTAATGCAACAGGCACCGCGCATCCTGACAGCACACGGCATGCTAGATTTCATAAATTTTCTAAATATGGAATCAGGGGCGGACTGGGTACTTAAGGGCCAGGTGGAATTGCATAGGTTACAGGCCATTAAAGTATTACTGTAGTAATGAAGGTGGCGGGGGGGGGGGCGGTAGCTCTGAGGTGCACCACAAAAACAGTGCTCCTTTCTCGAAAATCAATTTCCATACAGTTTTTTTTTTAATTGCAGCTGATAATTAAAAGTAACAAAATATACAATCCAGACGAGGTGCGTTGCCTATCATTGTATTTCAGCACTTTCATGCTACGACAAAAAATGATAAATTCATTGTAAAACACTTCAATTAAAACAGAATTTTTTAACAACCTAACATCAACCCCAATTAGAGAAACGTGTTAATCATTTGGAGCCCCGAAAAAAAAATTGTCTCAGATTGACCCGGAAAAAAATTTTTCTTATAGAATGTGTACAGTCCAAACGAGGCGCGTCGCCTATCATTGTACTTCAGCACTTTCATGCTACGACAAAAAATGATAAATCCATTGTAAAACACTTCAATTAAAACAGATTTTTTTAACAACCTAATATCAACCCCAATTAGAGAAACGTGTTAATAATTTATTAATAGTGCAAGAAACTAAATACAGCACATACTTATAAATTTCCAACGGGCCATTATGATCTACAGGCCAGGTGGCAACCGCCACCCGCCCCCCCGGGTCAGTCCGCCCCTGTATGGAATAACGAATTTCTCTATAATAACGATATGCATATTTTACATTGTCGTACAGCAAATTGATTGCTCTTTTCAATTGTAAAAACAGGCATTGCATGTGAAAAACAAAAGCTGCATCGATTTCCGCTTAAACCGGAAGTGATGCCGGATGTCTGAATTTGCGATTGGATAGATCATAATGTCACATAAAATTTTGAAAAATTTTTCATATCGCGTCAAATAAAAGAGATATTGAGGCGACCCTCTTATCTCGAACGCACTGTATACCTATTGACATTGACATTGCCTAACAGTTCTATTACAGTGTGCACATTTTAAATCCTTTAATGTTTTGTGAGTTAAGAGATGCCGTTTCAGGACATGGCGGTGATGTGTTTCAAAATCACACTGTGCACATTTAAAATATTTGAAAGTATTGCAAGTGCATATGGCTAAGTACTAACTTAGAGCCTGTAGAAGTAGCCAACTTGTCTAAAGACTGTAAGGGGATGAATTCAAAGACTTGAAAGTGGGGCCTCTCTTCAATTCCAAAACGAGCATTTTTTTTGTATATTATCTTGTAACTGAATTACAACAAGTGGAATTCACATTTAGATCGCAGCGTTATAGAGATAGACGTTTGTGTTCATTCAAAAACGGCGATGTGCTAAATTGCAAATGCAAGCAGTTAGTGTCTACTTATCCTATCCAACAGTAACCAATTAGCAAAACTGACATTGGCAATAGAATTGGCAACGCTGTTATCTTATACCTACCAATATACTGCCATCTGGATGTGAATTCCATTATAGAAGGTGCCAATTACTTGGGACACCCTGTTTCGTCTTCTTGTTAAGTATTTGCCGTTAATTCTCCATCTACCCCCAGAAGATGATTCGCATCTCTGCCCATTTCCAGTTGATGTGCAGCCTCGCCCAAGTAATTTCTCCGCTATCTCCTCAAGATCAGTTTTATCACGAGCAACGTAATTAAGTGCGCTCGCAATTTTAATTATCTCGC
Organism: Photinus pyralis; assembly: GCF_008802855.1. Classification (NCBI taxonomy): domain Eukaryota; kingdom Metazoa; phylum Arthropoda; class Insecta; order Coleoptera; family Lampyridae; genus Photinus; species Photinus pyralis. The sequence goes on along the minus strand of NW_022170596.1, from coordinate 46,688,211 downwards.
CTCGTAAATAATTATAAACAATAAACTCGCTACTTTGCATTGAATTGAATTATTACGGTCGCTATAAAATCCTTTAATTAGATTCTATTTGCATTTATGATGCGTGTAATACCTTGATTGACCGACTGCCGTAATAAAAAGGCGGTAGTACAAAATAATAAGACTTTATTTGCATACATTTTTGGACGGACAAACGCAGTCGTACGTAATTACTAATAAATATACATACATATAATAATTATTATTATACTCGGACAATTTAAGAAGAATTAAAAGATTTACATCACAGTTTTACATCAGAAAATAATAGCGATGAAAAAACAAACATTACGATTACCTACAAAATTAAATTCTAACTAATTAGATCCCCGTTTTGTCTAAGCATCTCCAGTCTGAGTTCGTGTTCCCGAGCTTTAAGTCGCAGGGCGGCGATGCTGGAACTTCGTCGGTCGACCTCGGGCGGCGACGACGTCGCGCCGGAAGAGTTCGGCGACAGCGGCGGGGAAGCGGTGAACTCCGGCGTCGGAAGTTTCGGTCTTTGCGCGGCCGATATGTTCGCCAGTAGCGTTTGGAAGGAACTTGCGGAGGGGTAGAGACCGACGGAGGGCGGTAGAAGCGAGGGCGGACCTCGATGGTAGGGCGACGGTGTTGCCGTTAGGTATCCCGGAAGTACTTGGGGTGGATAACGGAAGCTGAGGGAGTCGAATGGTTTACGTAATCCGAAGGGAATGTTGAAGGGATTCGGAAGGGTTGGTGGGATGACCGACGGCGCTGGACCACCTGCTGTTGGTGTTAAGTAGTGTGTGTAGGGATGGGCTTGTGGGCCTACTTTTTCTTGTTTCCTCCACTTTGCTCTGCGATTTTGAAACCATACCTGAGGCAGAAATGAAGAGTTAAACATTGCATTGTTTACCTATACAAATTTTCTAAAAATACATTGGCATTACGAGTATAGCTTCTCATTAACTTAGTTTGTTGTTAGACACTCTCTATAGTTTATAGTCATGCAGTTTTTCTTTTTTTTTAATTTATGTGGTATAGAAAAAAAACGCGGGCGCTCGGGTTCGAACCAACGTCATTGTCCTTGCCTTCTTAATATTCGCGTATAATTAACAAAACTTATTTTGTTATCATAAACTTTCGATTTTAATGTGATAGTTACTTAAATGCGTTTTAATAATACTGAGCTCGCCTTTGGCTCGCTTAGCGTAACGGATTTTACTCCCGTCCAAAACATACAGTGTATACCGAGCGATAAGAGGTGGTCACTTTAAAAAAATTCTTATGTGATACTACTCATGCTCTAGGGTGACGTAGTTTGAATTGGCCTCCATAGTTACTTAAGATGTATGTAGTTAGTTATGACACAAACCATAGGTGGTTATGTTTTTTCAATAGAATTTTGTCTATTATATTTATATTGTCTCCATATCGATCGGGAAATAAAAAACTTAACAATTTGTTCTCAGGTGCGCATCATTTCCAAAGGGAAAAGGTCTTTCACATGTCACAAAAAATCTAAGGAGTACACAAGACATTGAAACACAGTAGGAAACATTTCCAAAATTTCTTTTTTACATTTTTTAAAATTTTAACAAATTTAAAAAAAATGTTAAAATATGAATTGTCAAATTTTCGTTTACTTTTACAAGACTCTCTGACAACTCCTGAAACATTTTAATATTTTCCTACACTTTTCCATCATTTACAAATTTGGGAAGCATTTCCAAAATGTTCTAGACATTTTGAAAATTCCTACACACTTTCGATACACTTTCAAAATTTCCTGCACATCCCAAAGCTTGAGACATGTTTCGCAAATATTTCCCGTACATTTCCATCACTTCTGAATTATTTCTTAATTTTTTTAAACTTTTCCAAAATTTTGTTTTTAATTTTCTATATGTTTCTAAAACGTATAAAAAATTCTTTCAACATTTTCAATATTTCCGAAGCATTTTCTGAAGCATTTTCAAAATTCTTTAAACATTTTAAATTCTTTCTGCATATTTTACAAAATTTCCTACACAAATATTTCCAAAATTGTAGAAAAATTGCTTTTTTTTAGACGGGTTCACTTTGGTTATACGCATACCGGTGATAACGTCACGTTACAGGAAATGTTCGTTTTGTATGGACCTCTACTAGTTTAACATTTCGAAAATGTCTAAAAAATAGTACTGTGTGTACTATGGGAAAGTGGATTTATGCTTGGTGACGAAAGGGCACTGGGCACATTTTAAATTCTGGGTAGTCTCATATGTTAAAATGTTATTGCCGGTATGCGGTGTTCTACTTAAAAAATGGCATCCCATATTACACGCCTTGTATATTCTAGGCTAGTAGCTTCTAGGAATCATTACGCATCAAGCCGTAATCTACACTTTTTTCAATAACTCGACTGTAAGATTAATTCGGAATTATTTAAAAATTACCGCCAATTATGCTACCGGTTACACACGCGAAACCTTAATTAAGCCATTACCTTGAAAAACGGAAATATTTGCAGGTGAAACCTGCGGTCGTCTTCGTTAATTTGAAACGCATGTGATGTGCGTAATGGTCTTCAAAATAAACGGTAACGCGATACGACCAATCACAATAGAAATGCGTACCCGGCAGCCAATTAATCGACATCGATAAAATTACGAGATTCGATTAAGACAAGCCTTTTAAAAAATGCGCCTCGTCACGACCGATCCTGTCGGTTCAACAGTAGTTCGTTCGTGTAATTACTTTTATAGATCTTAAAATCGACTATTATCTTATTAATAATTGGTAATTTGATCGATGTTTGATAAATGAAGGGAAATAAAGTGACGGCCCGGACCACACACTCGTAAATTGTTTAAACAATCACTTAATTTTCATGCTAATCAACTGAGAGAAGAAGAAGAAGAGGAAAGAAACGCGATTGCGGTTATGAAAATAATTAGGAACGAGAAAAGCAACTGACACCTAATTATAGAGTCCGTACCTGCTTCAACGCTAGAGGGACTAATGTAATTTTAAATTACGGACGTAATTTCAACATTTAATGTAATTGAAAACGAAAACAATTGCGTACCTAAAAACCAAATAATTGATGATCATTTTATTTTTTCGTTTTACCTCAATTATCCTTTACGATGCCGGTTATAATTTCTCTCGTCTTTGCGGGGACAATGCTGAGACAAAGTTGCGGGTGGTTGACATCGTCACCAAAAACTATTATTTATATATTTATTTTTTTGGCGCGAGTGACAGAGACGGCCGCGTTTAGATAAAGAGCGGAGAGACGTCGCAGACACCTGTTGCGAGTAAATGACATATCGGTGAAGGAAGAGAGTCATTTCGACTTGATTTTTTTACAGTTTTTTGGGGCACACACAGAGAGTGCAGTCACGGACTTGAACGATTAGGCTTAATTAAATAAATTACATGTCTCTATTTCTGTAGAATTGTGGTTTGTGAAGGTTACCTCTCTTGAGTGGATTGTTGTTGTGTGGTTCTCTCGAAAATTGGAAGTTTCCGTTTTACCTTTTTTCGTTTTTTGATTCAATTATTCCGTAATACCCGTACGCAACTTTTTTCTAATTCGATTAGCGAACGGCTGATTGCGGAAAAAAGGTTAATTAATATGACCTTAATGGTTAGGTACATACAATTCGAATTAGCATGATTATGTAATTAATAACCGTAATTTGCTACTCTTGTTCCTGCTTTTTATTTGCAATTCATTGTGGCGGTGTATGATTATACAAAATGTTGACAAATTGTATTTATAAGTGCCTCTCAAGCGGATAATGTAATTTAAAAATTAATTTATTCGTACCTATGTATAGTTACAGCACTTTAGTCGCTCTCAATGAAATTGAATTAAATGGATTTACTACATTTTTTATCGATTTCCGGCACCGCTCAATTTCTCTTTCTCAAATTTCACTTTTTTGGGAACACAATGCACTTTTTATGATTGGTAGTTGGTTGGTTTCGCTATTGTTTCGATAACAATCAGGATATGCCGTTTCCTAAATTAAAATATGGACCTTTTCCGACAAACTGGAGGTTTTATTATCACGGATAGGTTAACAAATTTTATTGTTCGAGAAGCGATTATTTTTGTCATTGTGGGATTTCAAAACGCCCGAAGGCAATGGTGCTTGTAGGCACGTATTCAAGATTTATCAATTCAAAAATCGAAGGATTCCGAAAGATAAAAATGGTCGCAAATGGCTACAAAAAGTGGTTGATCGTCGATCTTTATAGGTTGCCGAAATTTTTGAGAAAAACCCTAACTTTTCACTGACTTTTCTTTCTATTTAGAAAACGACAAAACGTATAGACGTTTTAAACTAAAACATTATTAAAGCACTTTTTTTAGAGGAATCTAGACTCTAGACTTGGAAGTTGCAGTAGATAATTTGTTTATTTGTTAAGGCAGCCATATTGGATTTTAGCACCTACTACAAACTATCAAAGATGTGTATTTGTTAAACAAAAGAATGCATGTTCTTTCCAAAGCACTCTTCGCAAAATCCGTTTTTCCATATTTTGACGGAATCTTAAAGATGTAACATTGTAAGCAGAGAAACGAACGTTATCCAAACATTCTAAAATCCAATATGGCTGCCACTTCCTAGTTTAGAATGCCTTGAATTTTTCGGTAACATATTGAATTCCTCATAAAAAAGTGCTTTAATAATGTTTCAGTTTAAAAATTTGGTAGTTTAAAAATTGAAAATTTCGGTAATCTCGGCAACCTCTGAAGACATTTACATATTATTGGGTACCAAAATACGCAAATTTGCTCCAATTTATAAACTAAATTGATTCTCTTCAAATAACCGCGATCCCTATGTTGGAGCTTGAAATACGGACACCCTGTATATACCAAATATTAATTTTAATAATTGTAATGTCTCCTTTTTTCGACATCCAAGTAACATGTCATTCGAAGGTAATGCGATTTGCTATTTTTTATACCTACTTATTATTTTATCATTTTTCGAATGTACACAAATATAACATTTATTTTATAGTTATTTATTCTGCGTCCTATAACAATAACATATGCAGGGTGTTGCATTTAAACACAAAAAGTTAAGGTCATTTCTGACTAAATCGGAAGTAGAAGACATTACGATTATTAAATGTATTAATATTTAATATACAGGGTGCCCACAATGTATGGAGTATATAGTATACGAGTATCGATAAATATCCACTGTACACAACATTTTTCTAGATTAAAGTTGTTTAACATTTTATTTCCCATAGCAAGGCAGCATTCAGTTGTTTTTATTTCAGAAAACAAATGAGTAACGAAAAACAATCTCTTTCATTTGAACAATTGATTGCAGGCCAGTTCACGTTCATTTGTTTATTTTGATGTAGGATATCTAGATTAATGTTATTGATTTTCTTGTATAAAGGTACTAACAACTATCAAATGAGCCGAACGAAAGGGTATTTAATAAAATTGATTTTCGTTATTCATCTGTTTTCTGAAATAAAAACATACGAATGCTGTCTTATTATGGGAAATAAAACGTTAAACAACTTTTATATACACACATTTTGTATACAGTCGTTATTTACCGTGATATATACTATATATCTATACACAGTAGCCACCCTGCATAAGCACCAGCATTTGTTTTATATCGATGACAACATGATTCATGTGCATTGGACCAACTGGTCAGTTAGGTAGTCTTCTATAATTGAAGCAAACACTTGAGTTTACAAATTATAAAAAAAGTGTATAAATTGTCTCCACTATAAAAACTCTTAGAATTATTGAAGGGCTGTTTAGAACTCGAGCCAGAACTTCAAAGTTCACATTTCATGCACTTTTGCTATCCTTCACGATTTTTTATTATAAGGTCAATGATGGGGATGACTAAGACATAAAAAAAGTATTTCATTATTAAGCGGCATAAAAAAGTTTAAAAAAAATTGATAGGCTGTTCCATTAAAAATACTATGCCCATACACACCACTTTTGTGGAACACCCTGTATGTCTTATAATTTAATTTTTAATGTGATCGCACAATTAGGGGTACTAGTTTTACTCGAACCTAAATTTGATCTGCATTTCGACTAGCGGAAAATGGTCCTGTTCCATTTTCAATGCGCCGCGCCGCCCTGTATTTCTAGTTTTATATTTCTTACTAATTTTTGGGCGAGCTAGTGAACGATTTTTAAATTATTTAATTCTAAATTTCCGAAATTAATCCCACATTTTTTGGAAGCATAACTATGTGGAGAACCACTTTTACTTTTACGGTTGCGTTCTGACAACACGAGATTTATTTATCGAAATTAATAATAAGCACACCCATTCATGTAATTAATTGATTGTTCTACCGTCAGCCGTCACTTCAAGGTGTGCGAAAGTATGATGGTGAAATTGCGATACTTACAACACCAATTTTTAGTACGAGTTGTATTAGAAATACCGAAGAAAAAAATTGTTGCCCATTTGCTTATAATTTAATACTGCCATGTAATTTTACGTATTAGATGTAGTATTTTAAAAATCACAGAGTTTAATAAAAGTACTAAGTGCGGAGATCTCAAGCACCGAGATGGACAAAGGTGTAGAAGAGGAGATCAAACCAAATAGTTTTTAACGAATACGGTTCGTTCTATTGAAGGGTTGAATAAAGCTATAGTGGGTATAGGATTTCTTTATCGGCGTGTGTGAGCTTTTTATGACTGGATTTTACATGTTAATGTTTCAACGCCTTGTTAGCTAACAATTTTTGCGAAAATTACAAAGTCCAGCACTAATATTATTCAATATTAACGTTTTGAAGTTATTTACTTCCTTTCCTTATGAAAATTTGTTGAAAAACTAGCGTATCAAATCCTATGGCCAGTCTTTAAAAAAACGCACTGTATAAGTTGTTTTCTTTGTTTTCCAAATTTCTTAATGAAGATTTTATTAACATGTTGTTAAGGCTGAAAATTTTAAGTGCGGATCTATGCAAAAATATACGGGATGTCGATACTTATAATTGTATTTGACCATTCTAATCCTGAGAAAAATGCTTCAGTAGCTAATAACTTCGTAGTTCCAATAATAAGGAGGCTGAAACACCCTGTAAAAATTCTAAAAGTAGGCCAATTATACAGGACCCTGCAACAAGTTCGTCGGTCTTCTTCTTAGCTCGTACTTCGTAAAAGATATATTTAAAAAACCGTGTGTGCAAATGTCAACAGATAGTTGCGCATATATAGAAATTATTTTGAATGTACAGGGTGTCTGTATATTTTTACATGTTTCGATGTCATTTCTTAACGTTGTTAACTTTTTGATTTTTTGTCATTGCTGCCATTTTATTAACTTTTTTAAGCAAGCTCCACTTTCTTTTTTGGAGTTAGGAAATACCTTTGAACAATAATTTTAATCCGAGTAAAGGACTACACTTTGATAATGAGAAAGTTGGATTTAGTGATACAGGGTGTTCTCTTCAATTTTTATAAGGGAAGTCCAGTATCTAAGCCCCGTAGTTTTTAGGTTATTCAATATTTTTCACAAAAGTACCTACCTAGTATTAAAAAATAAAAAAGACAACAGTTATTTTTATGAAAACACAAAAGAAATGCATCAAAATGTAAGTGATTATAATACATGTTCGAATTGCCTTCCATTTTCAGCTAGGCGTAGATCAATTCGCTCCTCAAAAGATTCAGGTGAAATATACTTGCAAAAATGTCAGCAATTTGTTGTTGCATATTTTCAGCAGTTATCGGTGGATCATTGTACCTGACGCATAAATTCTACTCGCTAATTATAGCAATTTCCATTACTTCATCTTTTTAATTAATCTTATTTTATTATGAAGGGAGTACCTACACTTGCATCAAATAATCAATTTGTGACATTTATTTACTTTCTGGTATTCTTTTGTTTTTTATTATCACGGCCTACTTCGGTGCATAAGCATAAATTAATTTATGGGTAGGTCCTTTTGTAAAAAATATTGAATAACCTAAAAACTACGGAGTTTAGGCACTGGACAATGGATATCCCTTATAAAAATTGAAGAGAACACAACAGACGATCGAATGGCGAAATAAAATACTGATATTTCCGAAATTCAAAAAACAAGGTCGCTAAAGTGGAACTTGTGTATGGGGAATTATTCGGAAAAATTATTAATGGTAATATTGACAAAAAAAGTGAATAGCGTTCAATGTAGATGTTAATAAATGACATCAAAACATGCAAAAATATACAGGGTGTTCTAATTTAAAAAAAGTTATTTATTGAAACCGTTAAAATAGGACACCTTGTACATTCAAAAATAATTTCTATATAGTTGGCATTTGCACACACGGTTTTTTATATTTTTTGAAAGACCACCGCATTGTTACAGTCACTGAATTTAATGCAAATTAGCTGGCGCCAAATTTAATTCTTAAACCGAAGGACTTGGCCAGCTTTATACATTTGGGAAATTATGATCGTACGCAATGCAAATCAGAGAGCATAAACAACAATGCGGTCGTAAAGATTAATTAGGTATAAAATTATTTAAATTACGACATAGCTAACGTACATTGTAAGCATTTTGCGTGCTTTCTTTATACGAGTATGATTAGTGTCTTTATTATACTTTAACTACCACTAACTACGCATAACTTTGCATTTACACGCGTAGGCATTTGTACGAAAAAATTACCCGACCGTTTTCAGTGCGCGCATCGAGAATCAAGATCGTGCTTAATCAAATTACAATGGCGACCCTTTGCGCTTCTCACGGCTGAAAAAAAAATGATATATACCAAACTTAATTATATCAATAATCACAACAGAACGTTGTAATTAACATTTTAAAAGTTCCGCTACGATTCGAAACAATATGTCAGTTTGTTGTAATAGGCTCGACGGGACTCGAAACAGCGGGACGGCATTGGGCTAATTTTGTACACGCCGGGGGTTCTTTGGCTAAAACCGCCCCTGTTTAGGATCGTCTCAGATTCCTTCTAGTTCTCGAATCCGTCATATTTACACTAGCAATATAAAACATTAATTTAATTTTGATCTTTCGTTCCCCTTTTTTTTTCTTTAATAAATACATTAATTTTTTAACCAATTAAAGCTCGAATTAATCCGATACGTTCCACTTAAAAGGAGAAAGGCGATTTTTATAAATCTAATTTAATAATGGCCGCGCGTAGGTACGTTATTCTTATTAATTAATGCGATGGATCCAACAACAAAGGTTGATATGGCAACGCTCTGGCGAGGGTGCTAATCATACAATTAGTCGATGGTTACAATTCGTGCATGCTTCGAAAGAATCGAAGGAATAAAAGAGCAGACCCTAAATATGGTGATAATAAATAAGAAAGTGTAATTTTATTGAATTTTTGAAATGTTAAAGGCGGATGATTGTAGGGTTCTCCATACAAATCGTTCAGACGGTTATTAGCAGAGCTGGATTCTCATCACGACTAATAGAACCAGCACGACTCCCAAGAACTTATTATTGATATTATTATTCTTTATTATCGAGCCGATACTCATTCAACAACAACGCCACAAAAAATTTTCGGCCTCACCGCGAGGTTAATGCAAAGTATATGCAACTGATTAATTGGCGATTTCTAAAACCGACAATATCTGCGTATAATTTCATGGAATTACTTAATGAGTCCGCCTCCTTTTTACTCTCTTAAGAGATTATGTTGACATGAAAGAAAGTTGACCGCTAATGCAATTTCACTTGTAATTATTTTTCGATTAATGCGCTTCGTAAGGCAAAAAAATTAATTGTTTTGAAGAAATTTATACCCGTTCGCGCAGTGCGTATAATGATAAATTGACATTCTTAATTAAGGTAATAAATCTCACCTGTATTCTTGCTTCAGTTAATCCTATCTTCATTGCTAATTCCTCTCTGCAATTAGAAATACAGCGTTAATCAATGAATTTACTTTATTATAATATTTTAGTACACACCCACCAACTGCCTTATATATGTATGTTGGATGAATCATTTTGAAAATTCAAAGAATAGGCAACTATACACGGCAAAGTGCGAAAATGTCTTTAGTTTCTGTTTTATTTTTGTGTTAATCCACTATCAAACTAGTAAATTATAATAAGACACTATCCCACATTATTTGTTCCATTTCGTGTTCCGAAACATAATAGAAAAAACTGTAGGAGAAGGTAGAAACAAAATCCCTTTCGGCTCGATCGATCAGGTGTAGGTAGATTTCTATAAGTGTCCCAATATGGCGGAATTGGCTGGTTCACGAACTTGAACGAAATATTTATCAGACCCTTAAAGTTTGGTCGAAATCGGTTCATAGTTATGAAAGTTAGAGTGTTTCTTGGAAGTGATATATATGAACCTAGAAACGTATTACCATTACCATTACAATACGTAAAAGAAATCTACCTAAAATGAAAATCACCACGTTAGTAAACCACGCTCGGTGATGGCGCCCAGATGTCGCCGAAATCACATCATGTAGCCTCCTCACATTGTTTAAACAATGAACTTCTAATTTGGGTACATATTAGTCTTTATGCGACTAAGAAAAATCGGTTTTCCGGCGGAATTCGAGTTTTGTGGGTGCAAATTAGTTTTTTATTCGATTTGGGCAAAGTACCAACTTTATCGACCTATAAAAGCTTGCATTATTTTTTTCTGCTTTAATTAAATCGCTGAAAGTAGGTATAACACTTATTATTAACATGATAAATATAACCGTTGCTTTAATTTTTCCGATTGAATATGATATTATACAAATGAACATAAACGTTATTAACATTGTAACTAATTATATATACGTGATGCCAATTACCCGAGATTAATGATATCAAATGGCGTTCAAAATGTTTAATGTTGTTTTAATTACTGGAAACCTGATAGCTTGAGTCGATGTGATTGTACCTGTCGACGAAGTCTAGAATACAGGGTGTTTTTTTGGGATCTTAGAGATCTTGAAAAGGCGATAGCTTTATTATTACTAAGGATATACAAAAGAAGTCACTCCTATACAGGAGAAAAAATAACATACAATTGCAGTAATAATGATATTAGTGGCAAGAGATTTATAAGCTACTGTAGTGGTGTTAAACTTTGGATAGAAATATAATACATTGTGAACCTATCTTTCTTGTTATGAGTAAAAATCAAGTAGCATGGTGACAAAAGCAAGGACAAAACAAATGACAAAAAATCAAAAAGCGAATAGCGTTCAACGTAGATGTTAACAAATGACATCGAAACATGTAAAGATATACAGGGTGTTGTATTAAAAAAGTTATTTATTGACACCGTAAGACCCTGTACATTCAAAAATAATTTCTACAGATGCGCAAAGATGAATTCAAGTCACTCTGTATATTTAAACCCCATAAAGCCACGTTGCCAAATAAATGCAATTATCGTAATTACACCCTAGGTACAACCCAAACAGAGGGCAATTAAGGATCAGCATTTTTTACACACGTAATGATTCACTTTCACGACGAAAAACCGAAATCATTTTTAATCTATTGTGATCTACCTAAGCGTCATCGGGACAGGTAAAAGCTACCTAATTGAGCATTCTTTACAATGCCATTTCTCGCGTCCGACCGACAAATTGCAGGTAATAAGGATGTCAATCCCCATACACCGCCGATACCTTTTGAACCTGCCGCGTTTTCCTCTCGAATTTTCGGAGCCAAATAAAAAGAAAGTGGCGCGGAACTTAATTTTATGCCTCGCGAATTACTACGCCGTTCGAGCGGGGTGGAGATGATTAAATTTTTATCGAGAAGATTGCGCCTGAAAATTCATTTATATACACCATTATTAACATTTTCAGCAGTTGTTAAATAATGACTAAGTGAGTGTGCGTTCATTACTGTTTGGTAGCGTAATAGCCGGAAATTACCGGTTACCGAACAACCAATTACACGCATACATGGTATCAAAGATGCGGCACATATTCGTACTCAATTTAATTAACTCGAAATTGGGGGGTTCGCGTTCGATTTTAATAAGAATAATTAAGTGTACGCCTTTACGTAGGTTAACATACGAACCTTGTAAAAACGTCAGGATAGTGCGTTCTCGAGAACGCCTTCTCCAATTCTTCTAATTGATAACTGGTAAACGTGGTCCTGTAGCGTCGCTGTTTTCGTTTTGGGGCGAATTCGTCCGGTTCGGGATCGCTCCCGTCGCTTTGGTCCGGCGCGCCGGTGGTACGCGGTTCCATTCCGGCGTTTGGGGTCAATTCTTCAGATACTCCCATTATGTCTGGGTTCGAATCAGCCGATGGAACCGGTTCTGTAATAAAAATTTACAAATAACAAATCTATCCCCGGTAAACTACCTTAAAATTGAAACTATTTAAAAAAGGGTGTGAATTTTTTGTAATATGTGGCAAAAAAACTTTTACGTTATACAGAGCGTTACAAAAATTGTATGCCGATTGTGTGCAGCCAATTTCTATGACAAAAAATTTAAAAGTTTTGAATAAACTCGTATTTTAGTAAGTAACATGACGTTACTGTTAGGGATGCCGTATTTCTTGAACGTATAGGTATCTGACATACATATAGATATGTTTATTTTAACTTTTTTTCTTGTCGTAGAAGCCGGCTGCATATAGTCAGCTCACAATGTTTGTAACACCCTGTATAATTCAACAAACTAACTGATTTTTAGCTTCCTTGCTTTGAACTAGGTGTCTCCTGCGATCACCGTTTTTTGGACATGTCAAAATTTCATCAAATGTCGGAGGACGTTTTGGGTCATTTTAAGTAACTATTAAAGAATAAAAATGTTTTGTCTATGTATGTATGTGCAGGGTGGTTTAAAATCGTGACATATACAGTGTAGGTTAAATAGACGTGCAAGGTTGATCCTTTTTCTATCTAAAAAAACGCCATTGATATTTTTGAAAAACTTTAATATTCATTTTCCCTAGTTTAAACAGTCGGAAGTGGACGGTTTCCGGTAGCATCTTACGTAGGCACTTTTTTTGGGAATCTGAATTTGTTATCAAAATTTCCATAGCACGCTAGATGTTGAAGTTGCAGGCTACTACTTTCTTATTTCTTATGGGCGCCATATTGGATTTTTACGGGAGGAGATAGAGAACAAAAAAAGAAAAATAATGAGGTACCACACTCTATTCTTTGACGAGAAAAATTTCAAAATCAGAACCTTTGCGTTCATTTTTCACCAAAACATCCGCGGGTAACTAGATTTTGCTGAATCAAGATGGCTATGAGCCTATGATGGCGATGCATTCAATTATTCAAATGAATTTATTTTTTTGTACTCTCTCTCTCATTCCGTAAGAATCCAATATGGCGCTCATAAGTACTATGACAGTAGTACCCTCTAGCTTCTACATCTAATGCGTTATAGAAATTCTGATAACAGATTGATATTCACCGAAAATGTGCCCTTAGAAGGTGCTAACGGGAACCGTCCATTTCCAACCAATTTAAGCTAGTGAAATTTAACATTTTCAGTTTTTCAGTTATATCTCAGATATTTTCAAAGGTTTTTCAAAAATTGCCAAAGTGTTCTTTTAGGTCACAAAAAGAGGCAACGTTTAAGCTACACTGTCCCAATGGTGAGCCATGAATTACGTATAGAATACGTTAGCAATTTTCTGAAACAACGGCTCGAAAGATTTTGTTCAAATTTTGAGTGTGTATATTACACATACGGAAACGAAAAATAGGGGGCCGGATTTCTGGAAAAAATTTTTAAAACGCCGCATCATTTTTTCAAATAACTGACAATTTTTATTAAATTGTTCTAAAGACCTATTTTGCAAATGTACCGTGTGTCCTAACAACTCAAAGTTGGTATTTTTAAATGCAACATCATGTATATCTTAACGTAAATTTTTTTGCATTCTTTTTCCTGATTACAGTGATGTATGACAACCTACATTTATTTAAATTTTAGCCATGAACCAAAAATAGAAACCTTATTTTTACGGTTTGTAAATAGGCCATGGATTCATTGCGATTTTGTTTTGTTTATTGTATCCATGGTAACTAAGACCAATCAATAAACATGACTGACTGTAGAAACATGTCTTTTCAAGAATTGGAAAAATCTGATCGTTATCATACATCAATATAATCAGGAAACTGACGTTAAGATATACAGAGTGTTGCATTAAAAAATACAAACTTAGGATCAAGTCTCAAAAACGGTCGCCCAAAAATGGTTTTTGACTATGCCACTACGTAAAAATATTTAAAATAGTCCTTTTTTATCTTACATGGTAATAAGATATGATAATTTTGTTTAACCTACACAAATTGGGATTTATTACAAAAAACTCGAAGAACAAATATTAAATTCTTCGAAATTCAGCAGCTTAGTACGTGGTTAACATCTAGGATGAGTGATTCGGAAGTTGCTTTCTGTTTAGTTTTAATGTGAAGAACTTAGGATAAAATATCGACATGTTAAAATATTAGTGTACAGTGGCCCAATCCGAGGTACTGTATTTGGGAACCTGTCGTAGAGGCTTGCGGTAAAAATATTTATTACTACAACGGCCGCTAGGGGACGTAACTGCAATCTGGAATCTAAAAAAGTGATTTTTCTGTTAATTCCGCTATAGTAACCTAACTTCTTTGAAGTTGACGAACCTTTTTTGTTTGACAATTTTTCCTGTATCTCTAAAAATGAAGTGGTGGGGGGTATTCAAAGGTTTCCGTAAAGAACACTCTGTATCTTCGAAACGACTGAGCCGATTTTAACAAACTCGGGTTAATTGCAAAGAGTTATTCTTCGGCTACAAATATTATCATATGTGAAGTTTTGTTAGTTTCGCTTATCGCCGCTTGAGGGCATTTTTCGACATTCCGACAGAAATGGTTAATTTTCTCAAACAAATTAAATGCATTGGACCGATTTGTTTTAATGAAAAAGTAGCTAAATGATGCCTAAACAAGCTCGCGAAAACCGCATCTCGATATCGGCTCTGTATTGATTAATATCGCCTTCTTCAAAAACCTTTTTGTGGAAGTTAATTAAAGACTGTAAGATTTTTTTTAAAGGGATGACACTGAATCTGTGAATTGACACATTTGCAAAATCTTAAATAAAATTTTTGTTCACTTAGAATATTTTGGTTCGGCTTCAATGACCAATTTATAACCGATATTTTTACTTTCCATTTAGAAAGTCGATGTACTACGACGATCACAAAATATTATAGAATCGCATAAAATTGACAATTTAAATAATTGTATATATTTGATTAAATTAATTCCCAGAATAACGTAATACTTGCGCAATTCATAAGATTGAGCCTGATTCAATTTTAATTTTTAATAAAAAATGACGGAAACACAAATTAAAAATGAATTAATAATGAAATAATTAAAAGTTAATTTCACGGCTGGGTGGTGTTCATGACAATCACAAGAGAAGCTGTTTGTTTACGAGACCAATTAAATCATTAACTAAATGAGAATTTTTACGGTGAATTGTTATGCCCTAGAAATTTGAAGGTGCCTCGTTTTTTTTCTGTTAATTCCCCATTGTTTTAGATTAGGATTTGAAAGAATAATTTAGGCGTAATCCGTTACCGTTTATTGCCTCTTGTCCATATCGCTTCTGAGCATTAGCTTTTAAAAGGTTGTATGGGAAAATAGGGTCATATGTCTCTTTAATAATAAAGAAATTGTCCTAAAAAAGTGTCGAAAGGAATTCTATTACTCACTGTCTCATTTAACATAAATTAAATATTCATTAAGTACAAAGTGGTATTAGAAGGAATCGAATTTATTATTAAGTACATTAAGTGGGTTGTAATGCATGTAAACGATAATAAGAAAGGCGTGTACGAGCGCTATTAAAATTATGACTGGCGGTTATGTATTTATACAGTTTAATGAAAAGCTTTGTGAGACGAAAGAGGTTTTGAGTACGGACACAATACGACAAAAAAGGCAGACACTTATTATTTCTAACTTAGTAAATTTTAGAAAAGTGTAAAAGGTAATAGCAGGAAGTTATGACATAGTTAGGCAGGGTAAAAAGCATTTCCTGTACCGATAATTACCGCGCTCTGAACTGACGAAAATTTTGTGACGTTTCGACCTAATTCATTTCTTGCGCCCTTCGGTTTTCATTTTTGATAACCCGCGCGATATAAGTAGGTAAAGTGGTAAAGGTACTCGCACAATGCGGGCCGTGTTTCTGTTCTTTAATTACAATAATTACATTATATGCGCGTTCCGAGGAAGTGCGTCCCTAATGACACGTAATTGTTGTAGTCAATTAGTAGTAAAACCCTCCCTGGGCATTTCGGCCCTAACCGCCCGGGTACCGATCTCTTTCACTAATGTACAACATAAGCGGAATCCTCATTATGTTTAATGTCCGATAATTACAATTTATTGGTTATTTTCGGTTTATTATACAAGGGCGAGTCATGCGAAAAGAAAATGTAATAAACACTTCGTATAACCCCATAAAAATATCAAGTTATGGATACCCACCTTTTATTATAAACTCCGCATTAAATTAAAACGATATATTATGGGTAAAGGTCGTTGTTCAAAAAGTCGATCAACTCGTTTACCCGGACACCTGCCTTTTCAGATCACGCATTCTGCCTTTTTCACCGCATCATCATCGCCGGCACGAAAATTGGCCGAAATCTCGCCACGGGTTCCTCGCAGCATAAACGTCGACCATAAACGGACAAAATTCTAATTATTGTTATTAAATTATTTAGCTAATTCGCCAAGTGGTTTCTTAATATAACTTAAACAGCCTCGTCGATTGTTCTTATCATCGGCGACATTTACGACCAATATTTTTATAACCGATAGGGCAATAAATGCAAATTTTTATTGTGAAAGAATGTCGTAAAACGCGAAGGACCATAATCTGAATCTGTCGCGGGCCAAACACGACAAAGCCTCGCACGAAAAGTGCTATTCCATCGAGCCATAAAGTCAAAAACATACCCCGCCACTTTTTCACTGTATAGGTTAGTATCGTTTTCACGAAAATCAGAGCCATGTGAGAATCAGAAGTGGAGGCAGCACATGCAGCAAAGCCTCCTTGATCTCATCAAACCATGAACACGAGCTCCGTGAAAATGGAAATTGGATGGAGTTCGATCGACGATATACTTATTACTCCGTTCACTCGAATGACATGCAATCTAAGTTTGGCGCACCCTAAAGCCACCCGGTCCGAATGTACCTTAATCCGGCACTGTGTTTTTAAGAGCAAAAGAGAACACATTTTGGTCATTTTAGTTGCTCAATCAAGAATGTTTTCAATGTGCTGAAATTTTCCGGTGGAATATGGTTTCAGGGTTCACTATCAATGGTCGCTTTAGATTTGAACCCGTGCCTAGCCATTACTCTATTTTTGCGGACAAATTTGACTTTGTCAAAGGTTTGATTAACCAGGGCGAGTATTGGAGAATTGTTAATTTCAAAGGTCTATGGCTGTTCATAGAGTCATCGATAACTCCTGTGCTGATAGGTGATAGACATATCAAATTTAATAACATAGACCGTGGACCGCAAAATTTGTAGGCAACAAATGAAACCATTAAATGAATAAAGCCTAATGTAGGATTTAAATCCGATTTGGATTTTAGGGGACTTTATCAAAGTAAAATTTAATTGAGTGAGATAAGCGATGTGCAAAGTTTGTAGATAAGTGCTCGTATTTCGTCGACCTTTACCCGCACTTACAAAGGCTTGCGCGCCGATGTGCGAGGCGCCGGTCTCGGATCAATTTCACTTAGCGTACGTGACAGTCCGTTGCGTGTAAATTTCAAATACGCATTTTCCGATAGTCAGCCGATGTTTCGAAGTCTTGTGCAGACCAAAAAACTTGGATTATTCGAAGGAATCATCATCAACTTTATTTTTTATATGGCCCGTAAAAAAGTACATACTGTATTAAGTAGCATTACGAATACAATGTTGCTTTCAACAGGATGGTGCAACCGCACAGAACCCTGAATCGTGCAAGAATATCTACATGTCGGACATATTTTTCATTTTTCGGGAAATTTGTCCGATTGGTATTCTTGCACGATTAGGGTGTTGTGCGTGAGTGCACCATCCTGTTGAGATCCAGTGATTTTCGCCCGTCTGTCTCTCTGTGTGACGACTGAAATATAAATAGGTAGTTGAAATGTCACAGCAAGCTCGTTAATGTCTTACTTAATATGTAGAGACATTAACGCGGCAAGAAAGAATTTTTTCTGTTTCCATCCACGTAGTATTGGCTGTAGGCCCAATACCTTATATACGGTGTAGTATAAGAAACTGTGCCAAAATTGGACATGAATTTCCTTCTCATAGCAACTTTACATTTAATCGCTCAATGTAGTAACTATAGGCAACTCTCGATTAATTTTTTTTATTGTCGCGGAATAACAAAACAAATTACGTTGAGAAAGAGTTGCCTTTACACACAATCACGCGAGAAATGTTTAAGAAAAACTAGTCCCATTGCGACGATTGTCTCTTTATTTTATATAACAAAATGTAATTAATACCCATTCGAATCGTTTATTAAATAAAAATCGCCGTTAATAATTATTATTAATTTTGCGAGAACGTAAATCTAATGGTTTCGCAGTATTAAACCAGTAGCAAATAATGCACTGGAATCGTGAAGGGGGGAAAAATGTCAATAGCAAAAATTTAAAGAATGAAAACCGCAATTTTTGTTCGCTGTACTTCGAAGCAACGGCAAAAAGTAATTCTTCGTAAAAGACTTCTTTACATTTTATTTATGTTTTTCTTTTAATTAAAACATAAAATAGCAATGAACGTGCTTCGGTTCCATACTTGGCATGTGTGACATGCCGTGTTGCTTTACAAGAGTGGTAATTAAATAAGTCAAATCGCTTCTTTCGTTTTCTTTTTCGTCCACCTTAATTATTTTTATTTAACTTAACGAGAATCAATCGCCGAATGGCATCAAAACTATGTCAGCTTCGAGGAACGGTATGTTTCGACCTACATGGTCATCTTCAGGAAAATTATTGTGAAAAGTAAATGTCAAATAAATCGTTGGCGATACTGATTATTAGCAATTGAAATGCACATACTGGATACCTACAAGGACACGTTTATAATACAAATAGAAGCAATATTGCGAATTTTCGCAATTACTTACGTAGTTCTATGTCTTCAGTGGCGACGCGAGGTTATTAATTCCCGCATTCAAAATGTGTCATAATTATGTCACTTTTTCAAGTTACTAATAACTATAGGTATATATATCATCAGGATGAGTAATAAAAAAGTAACTAAAAGTGGAAGGATCGTTACTCTCAGAGAGCAAAACTTACGACAACTTTTTGAAAGCCAATTTATACCGCTTTTCGAGTTATTTGGTCTTAGGTTCACAAAACCGACCTTTGTCAATTTTCTTCTGAAACACATTTAAAAGAATTACTCTCCGTATTTTTTGAAAAAAGGATGTTGAGTACCTACTACAAAAAATTGTAATATTATACCGGTGATCCCATTTATTTATTTTTTTATTTTGAGTAGGCGGGGTTTCAGTTCAGCCAAGGGCTGCGCTACCACCCCAATCCTCTATATATTTACAAATATCCATGCCCCCCATCCCGAATTCAAACCAGGGACCCGCACTCGGGCTTCCACCCCACTGCGCAACACATGCCGTAATTTGTTTAATAGAAATTTTCCAAATAATGCTATATTAAACTAAATTTGATCATTATCTATAATATAATTAATAATTATCTATATAGGTTTTATCCGAATCTTAAGGGGTCATTAAGACTCTAAGTCTCTAAGATTTTTACCAACGTTTCTAAGAGGCTCAAGCATTATATTATAGTGAAAGCACTGAAACTAATTATGGTTGTTGAACTTGCAAAAGTAAAACAACACCCCAATACAACAACTAGTTGTTCGCTGATGATGACAGCCTTCTTGTCGAAACGCGTTCGTGGTTTCAATATATTATTGGTGTTTTTTTTTTACTTTTGCAAATTGTATTATAAGTCTTCTAAAGGCTTTTATAGCCTTTAAATGGAATTATCTTTAAAAACCTTAAAGAATTTATGTAACCTAAGTCTTTCGGTTTCCAAGAGTCGCTTTCTTAAAACGTTAGACTCTTTAATAAACGCTATTAGCAGGGGCGGACTGACCCGTGGGGGAGGGGGGCGGTTGCCACCTGGTCTGTACGTCATAATGGCCCGTTGGAAATTTATAAGTATGTGCTGTATTTAGTTTCTTGCACTATTAATAAATTATTAACACGTTTCTCTAATTGGGGTTGATGTTAGGTTGTTAAAAAATTCTGTTTTAATTGAAGTGTTTTACAATGAATTTATCGTTTTTTGTCGTAGCATGAAAATACTGAAATACAATGATAGGCGACGCACCTCGTGTGGATTGTATATTTTGTTACTTTTAATTATCAGCTGCAATTTAAAAAAAACTGTATGGTAATTTTCTATAAGAAAACTTTTTTTCCGAGTCGATTGAGACAATTTTTTCTTCGGGGCTCAAAAAAAGGCAGTGTATAATAACCTTCCTTTTTTACCAATAATTGACTACACCAAAATTTCTCGGGAAAACACTTTTTCTTATTAATTTGGGTGCGTAGAATCCAAATCAATTCGTACTTTTTCGATCAGACTTCTCAATCAAAAGTTATAGGCTAGAAACCAATTTCGAAAAAAAAATTCAAAGGGCTGTAACTTTTGAACTAGTAGCCCAATCTTGGAACTGTTTGAAATTATGGATTCTACAGGCCACATTCTATAAGAAAATTTTTTCCCGGGTAGATCTGAGACAATTTTTTCTTCGGGGCTCAAAATGATTAACACGTTTCTCTAATTGGAGTTGATGTTAGGTTGTTAAAAAATTCTGTTTTAATTGAAGTGTTTTAGAATGAATTTATCATTTTTTGTCGTAGCATGAAAGTGCTGAAATACAATGATAGGCGACGCACCTCGTGTGGATTGTATATTTTGTTACTTTTAATTATCAGTTGCAATTTAAAAAAAAAACTGTAGGGTAATTGATTTTCGAGAAAGGAGCACTGGTTTTGTGGTGCACCTCAGAGCTCCCCCCCCTCCCCCCCGCTCCGCCACCTTCATTACTACACTAATACTTTAATGGCCCGTAACCTATGCAATTCCACCTGGCCCTTAAGTACCCAGTCCGCCCCTGGCTATTAGCCTTTAAAGTATTTATGGTTTTAAAGGCATTGATGACTCCTGAGAAGCTTTCTAAGGGCTGCAAACAGTTCCCAAAAGCTTTCAAAACCACTAAATTATTTCCCAAAATCATCATTAAAATTCTCTGTTTAAGAATTGAGTCTTTAGGAGCCTTTGAGGGTTTCTAAAAGCTTTTCATAATCATTAAATGTATTCGGTATCCGAGTAAGACCTTTTCCGATCTTTAAGTGTCTGTGCCTTTAAGGGTTTGTAAAGAGAAGACTTCTAAAGCTTACAAATCTTTCAAAAATTTATAAGGCGCTTTTATAGCCTTATAAAATCTTTAAAGATCTTTTTAAGTCTTCAAGAAGCTCTACCTGTTTCAAAAGTCTACAAGATGCTTCTTTAAGATTCTTCCTTTCACAGTTTTTTTCGGAGCTTTCCTACGCCCTTAGAGTGATTATAGTGTGGTGCTTCCCAAACTTCGTTCCATGCCCCCCCCCTCCCCTTCTCTGAAAACAAAAATTGCTCTCGCCTTCTGCCTCGATTAACAAATAAAAATTGCTTTTACTACAAAAAAACGTATTTATTTAAAAAATTACATGTTATCATATAGGGTGGGTTTCTTTCATTTTCACTATGGGGACTCGTAAATCTAAGTTCGTTGAACTCTCAGTAGTTGTAAATTTATTCAACACCTTTTTAAACGCCCGTGGATTTGGGTGTGCTCTGCCAGGATAAATCCCAGCGTACACTCGTGACGCCAACAAACAATTCCAGTCTCCAATATCAACAATTTCTACTTGAGTTTGGAACATTTTAGCAACGTTGCTTAAAAAACAAGTGATACACCGCCGACACTTTAGTGTCAATTGTGACGATTGAACATCTTTTGTTTCATCATGGCACACTTGGGTGCAAAGAAGAATTTTTTTGTTGCCAATTGCCGTTTCTACTTGCTTCTTCTCTGAAGTGTTTTATGGAATGTGTGGTTTTGTTTCATTTCTTTAAGGGGTGCCATTTGAAATATGAAATTTGGCGAAAGTCAAACATTTTATTTTTTCCTCAAAAACAAATGTGACAGTAGAAGAGGTCTTAACCTGTGTCTCAATTCAAAACTTAGCCGCCGGTACCACTTAGGTTCTCTAAAAAAAATTGAAAAACTGTCAAATTTTGAGGAAAAAAGGCTATCAACGAAAACATGTTACATAAAAAAATAAATACCTTTCAAGCACTTCTCAAATCTGCAATAAAGTATGGGGTATTACATTTATAACAAGACACGAAGAATCGCAAATGATTCTCAGTAGGGGAATTTGTTGCCACTCAGCTCGTATTCGGAAACCAGACTTTTGACCCGGCCCTCTGTGCGTTATAATTATTTGCTGCAAAACAGGAGACAAACATTCTGGATCTTCTGGAGATGTAATTTTCTCCTTACTCCTTGATGACATTCCAAAATTTCTAGTCGATATCAACAGTCATGTCAACGATAGTGAAAATCTACAGGGTGATGTTTTTTCACGGGTCATATTTCATTTTCCAAACGAAACCATTTGGACCGACCATTGGTTTATTTGCGTAAAATTCTTGTTTCGGTTCCCTATATATTATACGTTACACCCTGTATAAATCTTTCAAGAGTCAAATAGTAGCTAAATTGCTCTTGTCGATGAGGTCTGATATTATTGAAAATGCATTCGGTACTTGCTTTACTGTAATTAAAGTAAGAGAACCATATGAGAAGGGTACCATTAGAGAAAGACTAAGCATGAAATTCCCTTTATCCCGTCTGTTGAGTCCGTTCCTGCGGTTTGATATTTATATAAAATCTGTAGTCGACACTTTTTTCTAATTTACCACTAGTGGATTATTAGGTGTAAGCGAGGGTGTAAGTTACACTTTAAACTTTTTTGAATTTTTAAGCATACATAGGATCGAGTGGATAACTTTGTTGATGTAAGAGATAGCGATGGGGTTAAATGGGAAAAGCTTTGGAGTGCTTTTCCAACCAAGTTTCTCTCTCCGTCTGTCTGTTCGTGCGAGGCCTTAGCTACTCCTTCACTTTTCAAGATATTTAGTTTTTTTTAATTCAGTATAGCTCACTGACGGGAAGTACTGATCAATGCATGGAAAATGCCCTAAAGTTATACCTACTCGTCTTAAGGGCGAAAATCTTTTTACTTGTTTGCAATAGCTGCCATATTGAAAGATTGCACGGTTAAAGAAAGTTTTGACGTGGTAAATGTAAGATATTTGAACACAAAATACTACCAAATTAATTAATTATTCTAACATTTGAATTCTTGATTAAAGAATAAAAAACATTTAATTAACATAAAAGTTGACGTAGCAAGGTAGGTAGGTACTGAAATTTTAGATTATCTTATAAGTCTCAATTAGTGTTATACCAATTATATAAATACGGAACATATTTTTCGAAAGAAAATCGAACTCGTTTGCATGCGTCAATTATAAGAGTTTACCCTTCCGGGATGTCACAGGAGATGACTCGTATTCACCGCAATTTTCTCTGGCAGTTTTTCTGTTGCAGTTATAAAAATGCGAGTAGCTCGTAAACGATAATTGCGTTAGAAGTTAATGCGAGAAATAAAATGATAAAACTTCTTACGACATACCTGAAAACTAGATACCTACCTACCGAGTTGAGTTGACTTAAATCCGAAGGAAAATGCCTCGCTTGTGTCGGTGCGTTTTTAGTTTATGGTCGGTTAATGGAGCAAGGTATTATCAGGTGGCTGCTGACTATGACTTGGCTAATTGTTTTTTTTTGGATAAAGGGACGACCAGCCGGCGTCGACCGACCACAGGTGATAACGAGGAAGTGCATTCCATTATTCGTATAGGCCGAAGTAGGTCGTAGCGTTGATTTTTGAAAAATTGTTTAAATCGTCTTCAATTACGTCCGATGAGAAATAATCTCGTTATGGCTGTTTTATTAGGTAGGTAGATGTTGAATTACACAGGTACTCATTTACATGATTACCCGTCAAATTAATTTACTTTCTGTATTAGAGATGCAAATTAACTTAAAGTTAATTTAAACGCAAGATAACAAGTCTTTAATTAATTACGGAATTAACCGCTTTTGTCCGCGTAGACGTTCACTTATACACAATTTATATAAAAGTCGACAGTTTATGACAACCATTTAATATACAAGACGCATAATAATAAACTGACACATCTCAAGGCTAATTCGATTTTCGTATATTTATTACAAAAGTTCAGTTACACCGTGTATACCCCAGAGCTATCTTGTCTCTCTAATATCGCCATTTTTTCAACTCGGAAAGGTTAAAGAACCCGCTTATGCAATTATAAACGTCGACGTACAACGTACCTATGCCTCCTTCACTAATTCAATTAGGTATACATTTTCGACCTTTTTGGTGGTCTTTTAATTTTAATCGGTCCAAAAAGTGCCTAATATTTAACACGTGAATAATCCTACATGGCGTTTAACTTGTTTAACACAACTCATAAATAATGATTCCATTAAGTTAAATTCTTAGAAGCACTCTCGGACATCGACGAAAACATAAACGCTACCGTAATTTGCCCCTTATCGACGATTAATAAAAATTCGAAAACTCCAAATTTATCAATTATAAGAACGCCATAATCCATTAAAATCTAACGTCCACGTCGAAATGACATAAAACTTACAACAGTCGTCCTCCTCCTTTTTTTTTATTTCAAACAGAGATAGAGTTAAAGTCGAAGAATGCCCTGTCTGCCTGCTTATACCTTTGATAAAGACTCCATTAGTCAGAGCCAACTAAGATAGGCTAAGTGCACATATCAAAACAAGCCGGGTTTTAACAATATAAAACATCGCGACATTCTGGCGCATTTCGGTTTGTTTTTTAAGAATTTTATGGGCACTTTTATTTCGGCCATAAAACTCACTTCGCGGAGTTTGAATCTTTTTGACACGTGTTCCTACAAAAAAATTAACTGTCCATTCGCATTCTTACAAATTTGCAAACGCCCCGAAGACCGCATCTTGTCTTCTTTTCGAAAGGTCCCTTCAGTAACACAATAAACAAAATTGCAGAGCTCGTGACGGTGTAAATAAATCAAACTATCTAGTTACATCGTACGCGATTACTACCACATCATCGTAGGGTAATTGTTACGTACGATGTTTGAAGGAAAAAGGGTTGGCGGGATCGTAACGTAACTGTCATTAATTGTGATCACAACAGTCAACTGTCTTCCTATAATCATAGCCGCCACTGTGA
>NW_022170596.1:46661817-46662674 GCF_008802855.1 Photinus pyralis | reverse complement strand
TAAATTTCGCATTGTTTTTTTTTGTTGTAAAAGTACATATATACGGATTACAGAGGTACGATCACCGACTATGATAATCGGAAGCTGACAGCCACTTAGTTAGGCAACCAACCATACACTATAAAATGGCAATGTACTTATTTTTTATTGCGTTTATATCAAAGCAATGACGAAGAAACGCCGAAGCAAAGACGACAATGGGTTCATTCTTTGGGTCCTGGAAAGTTGGGGGTCTAAATAGGATAGGGAAGATGTAGCACTGTTCTGCAAAGGATTTATAAGACGTTGCTCTTCTACTTGGCATTGGGTACTCTTTCGACCACGATTAGGTACTATGAAAATTGCACGTAACACTTAAGAGACTTTGGAGAGCGTTATAGTAGTGTGTTTCCAGAGCTACTGAAAATTCAAAGGGCTGTAACTTTTGAACTAGTAGCCCAATCTTGGAAGGTTAATATTAAAATAATCCAAGCAGAATTCATTGTGCTGACATCTGTCTTTATTATTGGGGAGTAACATTTTATCGCTAAATGCAGGACACTCATTACCACCATTATTTTAGTTGGAAGCTACACCTCAAAGATGTCGCCACACTAATTTTGTAAAGTACTTTATGAAACTAACGTTAGATGTCAGAGCGTGATTTTTAAAAACCATAGATATATGAAGTTTTAACCTCAAATGCATAATTAATGTTGTTGTTGTTTATATTATAGTCAAAAATTAAACTTTGTTATCATTCCTTTCTCGCTTACAGGTTTAAATTAGGGAACTGGCTACTGGGAGCGACAGGAAAGCGGCAGACTCAACCTTTGCGGAATATGATACTGTTCGCTCTGGATCGTGCAATCGAATAC